>NW_012118487.1:20768226-20835653 GCF_000951035.1 Colobus angolensis palliatus | reverse complement strand
AAAAAAAAAAAAAAAAAAAAAAGGCCAGGCACAGTGGCTTACGCCTGTAATCCCAGCACTTTGGGAGGCCGAGGCAGGTGGATCATGAGGATCATGAGGTCAGGAGATCGAGACCATACTGGCTAACACGGTGAAACCCCGTCACTACTAAAAAGTACAAAAAAATTAGCCATGCGTGGTGGCGGGCGCCTATAGTCCCACTTACTGGGGAGGCTGAGGCAGGAGACTGGTGTGAAGCCAGGAGGTGGAGCTTGCAGTGAGCTGAGATCGCACCATTGCACTCCAGCCTGGGCGACACTGCGAAACTCCATCTCAAAAAAAAAAAAAAGTAAAAGAAAAAACAACTTTGAGTGTTAATGATATAATGATATAGGTTTATGGATTGTACCAAATGCACCGCATTGGAGGAATATGTTGATAATGGGGAAGGTTCCGCAGTGTGTGGAGGCAGGAGGTACATGGAAAATCTTTGCATCCTCTGCTCAGTATTATTGTGAAACAAAACAGCTCTAACAAAAGCAAGTATTTTAAAAAGAAAGGTAGAATGTTAGCTTTATGTTTAAAACACATAGCAGAGGTGTTCTGCTTTGAATTGATGGTTTAGTGCTCTGAGAATACTAGTTCAGGGGTAATTTTCTATTCCTTCCCACTGCAGAAGTGAGTAATTTGATAGATTTTAATGCATATTCTAAATCTTCCCAGAGATGTCAAAGTGCTTCAGAAACTGAATGTTTTGAATTTTTCCTTCTTTATTGTGCTCACAATGTAGATGCAAACAGATTATAGATCAGTTGACCTACTTTTTTTTTTTCAAACCTGGGATCAGTATTTTCTTCCTAGAAGATTTCAGGGGGATCAACTCCAAAGAGCAAGATTTCAGTAGTTTAAATATCCTTATAGTGATTTTGTGAATCCTGGTAATTTTTTTAATCAGAAATCTCCCATTTTTATGCAGATTCTTCACAAATTCAAGAACCCGTTCTTCTCAACTATCTGTTTAGTTGTCAAGTGCTCTTGGGAGGTGTTGCTTCATTTAAGTACAAAATCAAGACGTATACTACTCACCTTGCTAAATTGGAAAATAAGATATCCATTAGCTTTATGATTTTTCCTCTTAGCTGTTCCCCACACCCTACTTAGTTTGAGTTATTAGTCTAATACATGCAAATTATCAGTCTAATATGAGAACATAATTTAAAAATTTTTAAATATTTGATTCTGTGTATAATGTTTGCATCAATTGAAAGAGCGATAATAACTATAGTAGCAAAATGGAGTGGTCTTTACTTAGTCTTTTAAGAACTATTCATCTAAATAATGTTTAAAAAATGACGTACTGAAAGTTTCAAATGAGGAAAATGAACCATGATGTAGAGTTGTTTTGTTTTGGAATACTTTCTAATAAACTTTTAACTCTCTAACTCCTTAATGCGATACACTCTTTTTAATTGAATCTTTTTTTCTGCTAGATGTAATTGACTGACTTTGTTTATAAAAAATGTTTTGCTAGAAACATGACTAATCTCTATCAAAAAAAGAACTAGTTTTAATAAAATTACAAAGAAAATATATTTTTCCCTCAAAATATTGGAGATGAAAGGGAAGAAAAAAAGGCAGTAAAGATTGAGCCATAAACACAAAGTAATAAATGTTTACATACATAAAAGCTGTCAACATACCTCTTTTATTATTTGTGCTATATGTGTGTAGGTCATTTTAATCATCATTGATTATAGTTTCCTCTGTCATTATAAGCAACAAGTGTATTTATGTAGAAAGGGGGTAGTCTTATAAAATTGACATAAATCATTTTAGTATTCTATCCTTGTAAAAAAAAAAGACAATGATAGTCATAATTCAATAGACAACTCTTTAATAATTCTGCTGGCACCATAAAAATGATAAAAAAAAAAGCAACCTTTCATGAGGACCATAAATCAAAGAGAAATGACTAAAAATAAATTACTACATTATGAATAGGTCAGACACTTAGATTACCATACAAGGCACTTACGGAAAATATTTGCATTTCCTGTCAAGTGATCATAAGGCAAAGCATAGACAGGAAAGTTAGCATGCATTATCCCATAAAACATATGTCCATGAGATCAATTTACTTTTGTCCCATAATTTACATTTTAATAAGATTCCTAATATCACTTTTTAAAATTAAGTTTTAAATATAAAACACAGTCACTTATTAGATTTGTTACTAAACATATAAATGTATCAATTTGTCATTTGCCAAAATGGGTAAATGGGCTATTTTAGGGTTTCCATTAATGTCTCATTCTACACGTCTTGTAGTTATTTGCCTACACACATAAACAATTTTCCTTTTTTTTTTTTTTTTTTTGGACGGAGTCTCACTCTGTCACCCAGGCTGGAGTGCAGTGGTGCGATCTTGGCTCACTGCAACCTCCACTTACCAGGTTCAAGCAATTCTCCTGCCTCAGCCTCCCGAGCAGCTGAGATTACAGGTGCCCGCCACCGCGTCTGGCTAATTTTTGCATTTTTAGTAGAGACGGGGTTTCACTATTTTGGCCGGGCTGGTCTCGAACTCTTGACTTCAAGTGATCCGCCCGCCTCAGCCTCTCAAAGTTCTGGGACTACAGGCATGAGCCACCACTCCCGGCCCAGAGACAATTTTCTATATGCATACAAACACACTACTGTAGGTGTGTGTGTGTGTGTGGGTGGCAAGAAAACCTTTGAGTTGCTTTTCGCCCTGCATTAGAATGTTGCTTTAAAGCAATCCACTGGTGCACATAAAAAAAAAAAACTTACATTGCATTAGTTTACCTAATATTTAATATTATATTCTCTCCGTATTAATTTTATTTATAATTTTATTCCCCCAGAATATAAGCTCCTTTCGAACAGAGATTTATGCATATCTTAATTTGCTCTATGCCTTATGACTAGAATACTCTGTAATTCGTAAGTGCTCAAAAATATTTATTTTAAAAACCATGAATAATAGACAATAATTAGTATCTATTCTTCATCTACCTCCATTTCATTGTTTAGAGCATTCGATTTATATTTTGTGTTTATTTTCACTCTAAAGTTCATTTCCCAAGTATCGATAATTTGTGTTATATTTTCTAATTCTGATTTTAGAACAGGAACATAGTTAAAGGTTTTACATTTCTTTAGAGAGAAGGAGCAGCCAGTATCAGGATCTCAATAGGCATTAGGCAGAAAATTGTTGGGGAATTGGATGTGCCCTCTCCATTACCATTGGATCTTCCCTATTACTCTTGGTATTTTGGGTCTTTTATTCTCTTCCTTTCATGATACTTCTCCTGTATCCTACATTCTACACATTTAAAGTCTATGAATATAGAAATATAGAGGAAGAAAATATGAATTGTGATGTTTTCTAAGTATTGACAGAAACACAAATTTCAAATTTGTTACCATTATTTCTTTCAGAATAATGCATTTGACATGCATATTTTAAGAACACATCCCTGAACCATAATAATAAGCCTGAAAATATGTTAACTCATTGCATTATTTAACTCATCAATGTTCAATAAGACCACAATTAATGTATAAAAGAGACAGCCAAATATGTCACATGAGTTATTAGTCAGTATTATTTTATTCTGGAAATAATGGTAAAGTATCATATTTATTTTATCAAGAAATTTCCTAAGTGTGTACTCTCGGATATAAATTTTCAGTCATATTATCAAGAGCCTTTTTCCTACACAAGTGGTCAGATATCTTTCACATAATATAATGTTTTTCCATCAAATGCAGACCAAGTATTTATCCTGGTAACACCAAAACTATAAGCAACAATATGATAATTAATCCAATACAGATAATTTATCTTTGATATGAACTTTGTTATTAAACAAACTTTCTTTAAGAAAATCCAGCCACAAGTGAATTCCTTGAAAGTTGTATTATGTTTTATAATAAAGTGTAATGTTGGGAGATTTTTGTTGCTAAAAATACCAATTTGGTGAATGTCAATTGATTTGTTTCTCACTGAAACAAAATCTAGAGGAAAACAATTTAAATTAATTACTTAATTCAACTTCATGGAATGCTGTCTATTTGATCTATGGATGGATGCAGATAGGAGATAGATAAATAGAGAGAGGTTAAAACATTCACTTGCTTAATTTATTCACTCTTCTTTATCTGTGGATATTACAAAGTAAAGTGCTTTTTTGGCAAACCAAATTGATTTTAAGAACTATCTAATTGATAGGAGAAAGACTTTTTGCGTGTCTAGTATCCTTCTGATTTTCATGTAATAAGTTGATTGTTGATATAACAATCAATGGAAGTAGCCACATATACTTGTAATAAGAATCCTAGTAAGGATGAAAGCAATGACAACTCCATGCATTAATAAATTTGCTCACAAGGTATTTTGGGGAATTTTTTAAAATATGATTGCCAAATTTACTCAAATTTCAAACGTGAATAAATTTCATTAATATAATATTAAAATGATGATACTATGAATAACATTAAAAAGGCTCTCTGAATCCCGTTTGACTCTCTCTATGCTAAAATCTGAAGAGCTTTTTCAAATGATAATCTAATTTTGCCACTATCTTGCTAAAAGATAATAAAACAAAACAATCAAACAACAAAAACCTATAATTAAAATTTTAATGGTTTCCTTTTGATCTTTACATAAACAAAGAAGGCCTTCACCTTACTTGGAGGCTATGGCATTGCCTGACTTCCCCATCTCTCTCTTCACTCTGCTCTCCTGGCTCTGAATGCCCAGCCTTAACTTCGGCTCAACTGCTGGTTCCACAGCGAATCCCTCCCTGACTGGTTACATTCCTTTCAGAAAGTTATGTTTTTCCCTCACCTCTCTCTCACAGGAAATCTCAATTCTCTTTCCAAATTGGAGATGTTTCATCATTACTAGTATTTAACATGTATTATTAATGTTAGGAGACAATTCATGTGAAACTTTCATGTCTGCTCCTCTTATAAGCAAGGCACCAACTGCTCTGCTAGACAATCTTTTTGAGGAAGAGTAAATTGCAAAGAGACTTAGAACATAGAGATAATGCTTTCCTCTGAGAGAAAGGGCATAATTTTTCACTGTCCTTTATAATAAATATAATGTTTTCCTCTAGAGTAAAACAGAGGAAGGCTTACTACCGTTATAAAGTCTTGATTATCTAAGTTCAGGATCTTCTGCAATGCAATCCATGGTGTGTGCAGGTATCTGGCTGGGCCCATCCATGTTGCCCCACAGGACTAGGAACAAGAGGACTTAACAGATACGCTGACGTTCCATGTTGCCTTCTGTTTCACAGGTAATCAAGTCCTTTATCTGTGACACAGGAGTCTTTTACAAGCATCCATGGAATGAAAACAGGCAGATTTTGTTAGATTACAGGTAGGGTAAAATCTCAAACTCTTCATAGTTCTTAATAATGCATAAAAAGAGGAGGAAAAATATGAGCCATATAACAAAATATAAAGAAAACAATGGAGAAAAATAAGTTCTAAAAAGGAGGGAATAGCAAGAAATTATGTAACCACATACATAAAAAAATAAAAGTCACACATAATATCACCACCCAAAGATATCCCATGCCAGTTTTTTGGTATATATTTGTATTTAGAAATGATCTATATATGTGTTTACTTATAATAATCTATAAGATCTAGATATGTGTTTATTTATAATAATAATTTATGATTATTAAAACAATGTTGTGATAAACACTCCTTCTCCATACCTCTATGAGATCTGGTCTGATTATTTCTAGCACATAAATTTCTAGAAGCAAATTTTCAAATCAAAGATGAAATGCTTCCTGCTTCATTTCACTGCCTTCCAGAAAGGCAGTTTAAATGGTAATAAGTACTTTGAAGACAAACAAAGAAGCAAAAGTGGTTGTGTTGCAGTTTTATATAGAAAGCTAAAAGCTGAAATGCTAACATTAAAAAAAAAAAAAACTGAAGGAGGTGAAGGAAGAATCTATGAAAATTCCAATTAGAGGAAACTGTGAGTAAAGTCACTCTGAGAAGCAAAACAGTCGGCTTGACCTGTTAGAGGAATAGCAAGTGAGCAGTGAAAAGTCAGATAAGCAAGGAGTATAAATGGTAGAAGAAAAGGTCAGAACTGTAATGGAAGCTCAGACTTATGGGGCTGTCAAGGGAGTCAGCCCACCATGGGGATTGGCCACCTGTACTTTCTCGTGGGGTATGCCAAGAATAGGCCCTGACTGTTCCTTATCAAAACTGTTTCCTGGGGTTGGATTTCCATGCAACAACCATGAATTTGAGATAATATCTCCTCAGCAAAGGGCAGGCTTGCTCCCACTTACTATAAAAGTGGCAAAGTTCCAAGCTCGATGTTCTTCTTCTCAATTGCAGTCCGATGTGCGAAATGGTATCCATTTCAGCATCAGTACTGTGCTCATGGAACTTTGGGACATGGGGAACCTACACAAATATGAAGCTCTGGCTACTGCTTTTGCTGTAATAAAGTTGTAGTTTAACAAAGCCAGGAATCTCATGCTTTTCTGCCAGCGTTCATGAAACAGTAACAGGCTAACTTTTAGTTTGCAAGTAAGGTAAAATCCCAAAACTTGCACAACTCTTGACAAAGTCATGTTGACCACTGTAAATGTAAAAACCATTTTGGTTTTTACCCTGAGTGATAAGAAGGATCATTATAGAGTTTGAGCATGAGGGTTAATGTGAGGAGTGAAAAAGATCACTCTCAGCTGTGTAGACTGAAACAAAACTACAATAAGACAAGGATGACACAGAAAGCCACACAGTTAGGAAGTAATTCCAATAACACAGGCAAGACACGATTTTGGTATAAACAAAAGTGATAGCAGTGGAGGTGATGAGAAGTGGCTGCACTCTAATATATTTTGAAGATAGAGATAACAAGATTTGCCTAAAGGTTATATGTGGTATACAATAAAAAAAGATCATGATGAATTAGTAAAAGGCTTGAGCTAGAATTAACTGAATTTGTATGAAAAGGTCAGGTTCGGAAAGTTCAGATTTTTCCTACCATTTTTGGTTTCATAAGAGGTTTAATCATGAACTAGTATTGAGGGATATTGAAATTTAATAAATATCTGCATCTAATGAGAGGATGTTAAGTTTTATTTCTTTTATTATATTAATTACATTGACTAGTTTTTAGATTTTAAACTAAACTAGCTTATTTTCTTAGAATAAGCAATACTGAGCTGTGATGTATTATCATTTTACATAGGCTTGACTATGCTAATTTTAAAAAAGAATTTACATATGTATTCGTGAGCAATGTTAACATATACTTTTTAAAAGTTCTTACTCGATTTTAATATTATTAATCACAAGTAATTTTTAAAAATTCAAATCCTATTAATTAGAAGTGTGTATACAATATTTGTTTTTCATCATTAAATATTTAAAATAATTAATGAGGAAAACACCTATGTCTAGAGATTTCTGTTTTGAATTAGATAAGTTAAATTTTTCTAGAAGTTTGTACGTTTAATCAAAAGTGCCAAATTTAGTACAGTAAAGTAGTTGCTAATTAGCACTTAGGATCTTTTTAACGTCTGTAGGATCTCTAGTTATCCAGTGGCACACCTTTTCCCATGTTTGATATTGGAGATTTGTCTATTTTTCTAGAAAATTCTTGATAGGGGTAAATCTTTTTTATTAGTTAGTCCCCCTAAAACCAACTTCAGGTGAGCTGATTTTCTCTACTATGTATTTGATTTATATTTGATTAATGATTTACCTTACATTTATTATTTCCTTATTTCTATTCTCTTAGTTTTAATGACTGATTCTTATTTTACTGTCTAGAGTTAAATACTTAAAATAATTCTCAACTTTCTAAAAATTTTCTAATATACCAAATTTAAGGTTATATGATTCACACTAACATGGATTTATCTATATTCCAAATGTCTTCACATTTTCATGTTTGATAATCTTGTTTTCATTCAGTTTGAAATATTTGCTAATCTTAATTGTAACTTTTTCTTTGATAATCGGTTATTTAGAAGAATCTTCCTTGATATTCACACATTGAGAACTTATTTGTTTTTAATTGATTACTTTTAGCTGAATTCTACTATGTGTAAGAACATAGTGTGAAAAACTAGTTGAGATTTGCATTATAACCCAAAGTACTTGTCCTGGTCACAGCAAAAGGTAGATTTTTAGTAGATATGGAAGGAGCAGAAATAAAAACCGCTTGGGAAGAGAGATTGATGTCATTTTACCATTGGTTATGTGCAAGAATGAGTTTCCTCTGAAGCTTTGATTTGGGAAATGTAAACTTACATTTCTATAAAATGAATTATGAATACAGGAAGTATATATTCATAATTACTTGAGTTAAAGACATTTTGAATTTCAAATGCTGGTGATTAATCTGGTAAAAAAATGTTTAGTAGGTAATTGCAAGTTTATAACAAACTCAGAAAAGAATATAAGTACAAAGTTTTAGAATTCATGATAAAAAATGTGAAGCCATTATTTTAATTTATAGATAGAAATGAAATCTCTGAAAAAAAAGGATGTGGGAGAAAAGAATAAAAAATATTATTTCATGCACACCCTTTTAGGAGACAGGTAAAAAAGAGAAGAAAATGAAGACAATAAAAGAAACATAATCAACATTTAGTCAGTAAATAAATACAACATAACATAGTACCAGTCACACTCTAATTAAACAAAAAGGGTAGTCATATAGTGTGATACCACAGATGCTAAAGAAGAAAAGAGTTCCAAAAAAAGAGGTGCTAATGTGCAAAGACAAATATATCAGTGGTTATGAATAAGAACACCAACCTTTTTTGAGTATCTGTTGTTTGATTAGATAAAGACACACACACACACATACACACACACACAGAGATTCTCTTTAAATCCTATGAAACATATAAAACATGTTTATATGTTTGTATGTATTATAATCCATGTTTACAAAGCAAAGATAGAGGCTCTATACAGTTAAATGGCATGCTTGCCCTACCAGAAGCTAGTATTTGGTAGAACATAGACTCTTTCTTTTTCCAAAGTGACCCTCAGAAAGAAAGGATGGATTTTAGTAATGTAACATAATTAAAAACTAGGTGATGGAATTGAAGGGAATGAAAATAGATTGCAAAAACTTACTTGGAGAATGCAGTTGAGAGTTAATGTCATATCCATAACATGGATTCATTATTTTTTTCATTTATTCTTTCAATGCATATTTACTTTACTATTTATTCTGCAAAATAAGCTATACAAGATGATGGGGATAAAAGAGTTCAGCATACATAAAAGAATACCAACAAAGCAATAAAAGCAAATCTCACAAGAACTTTCTTCTTATGAAGATAACAGTAGGGTGGGAAGAATTGTGAATTTTTAAGAAGACCAAATAGATGTAAAATTGTGACTGCCATTGTGCAAGGAGGGAGATCCAGAGTTCCATGAAGAAAATGATACCTGAGCTGGGATCTGCAGGAAGAGAAGTTATTTGGCAAATAACATGTGTCTAAGTTCGTGACTGGCCTGGGAGGAAGAGGCTGTAGCACGTATAATCCATAGTAGGAGTTCATTAAATACTAATTGGTTTCTAAATTGATCTTATCTAATCACCTCAGTCTTGTTAAAATAGTTCAAAACCAGAGTCTTCATCATAATATTCTGAATAAGAAATCACATTATCCTTTTGTTTAATAGAGGAAAAGCTGTTCCAATGAATATATTTCCAACAAAATTGGTAAACATAATTGAATTTATTTCTCTTGTTTAAGGCCATTGCTACTAGAAACATAAAATTAAGAGAAGCTAGAAACACATAAGGTAAAATTCCTTTAGTTGAGTTACTTTTTTTCCAGGTTTTATTTGGCAATAAACAGATAACTTGATTTAATGACTCAAAAAATTAACATTTTCTGTAGTACTAAAGCAAAGACATTTAAAATGAGATTAATAAAATACATGGGGAAAATGGACATGAACATGCAATGACCAAGTGTATGTGTCACACATGGTGAGCAGTCAGACTGGTCAATGACCTTTTCTACTATTGCTGAAACAATCTAGGAATGATTCTCAGGAGAGAAGAAATATTTGTTCTGGGGATTCAGTTATCCTTTTGACTACGATGATATAATAATATCTAGAAATTACCTTCTGAATGTGAGCCTAGATTACAGCATCCTCTCTTCTCTCAGAATTACCACGTGATTTGGTCTGAGTTTCAGCCACTACAGCCTCCCTACCAAAGTCCACAACAGAGACACTGAGCATTCTATACAAACAGTTGTGGATTCTGCAGCTGAGGAAGGATAGGGAGTCAAGGAAGTGACCATCTTCTTGGGAGGCAGCAACCATGGTGACGGTACAATCAACACAATAGGCCTCAGCATTTGCATTATAATTGAGTTCATTCAAGCAAAGCTATCTTCAGTAGTGACTTTCTCTTCTAGTCAGCATGTGTATTTTGATTTTACCTGTCCTCAAACTGACCCTTAGCTCATTATAATAATAAAAAACAAACCCCTGGGAAGAGATTTAAGATGCTAATGAGATATGTGAAATATGAGCAAGCATGTACAGCTACTGTACATGAGCACCCAGAACATAAGACAGCAAAGATCAGCACTCGGCAGATTCCCTTTACAGGAGTCTTACATTCTTCATAAGGAGGTGGGAAGAAGAGTTACTAGTAAGTAAGCACTTGCTACTACTAGTGCTTACTACTAGCAACTAGTGCTTACTTACTAGTAACTCCTCTTCCCACCTCCTTATGAAGAATGTAAGACCCCGTTAAGGAAGTCTCCTGAGTGCTGATCTTTTCTATCTCATCCTTATGAGCAGCCCATCCTGAATTCCCTCTCTTTCAGGGTGAACTGTCTATTGTGCACCTAACTTTCCAAATATTATTTTTCTTTTGCAGTAAATTATTCTTTACCGCACTTCTTTCGCTGCGTGTCTCTTGTTTAAATTCTTTTAAACCAAGAAGTCAAGAACAGAGATGTCACATTAGCCATCAACACAGTCACGTTTGGTCACAGTTAAAACAGATTCAGGAGGGCTATTAGGCACAAGCTAGGCTCATCAATTTACACCTCCCAAGAATGTAGAAAAAAGCTAATCAATTTCTATGGGAATTTAAAACCATAAGAAAGTAAACTTAGAATTTGTGAACAAGAGAAACAGAAAATAAATGGATCCTTTTCCATCATGATTTTGTCCTTGGGATTACAAAAAGTGAATTCAAGAAAGACATCTTGGTTATTAACTCCGGGATGAAACATAGAACCATTAGAAGAGAGTTTATTTCATATGTCTTGTAACTGTTTCCCTTTTTATCAACTGTAGTATTATTCCTTCCAGCTACAGTCTGAAAGCTAAAATATCTAGCAAGAGGGGATTTTTTTTTTTTTTTTTTGGAATATAGTGTTGTCCTTTCAAAATTTTAATGTCTGTGGGTAGCTGGCCTCTAAGATGGTCCTCAGTGATGCCTGCCTCTGGTTCCCACCTTTGTGTGATCCTTCCCCTTGAATGTGAGCTAAACTCATTGACGTTCTTCTAATACACAGAAGACAATCGTGTTAAAATGTCTATGCTTAGGTTACAAGAAGACTGTGGTTTCCCTTAGTGGGTGTTCACTTTCTCATGCTCTCTCTTGAATTACTCGAGCTGAGGAGCAGGCTGCTGAGTTGTGAGTAGTCCTATGGTGAATTCCTGGGACATAGTAAGAAATGAGCCATTAGGGAACTGTGTGGTGAGCCTGGATGTGAATCACTCAGCCCCAGGGAGTCTTGAAATGACTCCGGCCTAGCCAAAGCTTGAAGGCAACTTCATGAGAGACCTTAAGCCAAAGGCACCCAACTAAGCTGCACTCAGACACCTGACCCATAGAAACTGAGAAGAGTGTTTGCTGTTTGAAGCCACTAAGTTTTGCAGTAATTTATTATACAGAAAAAAAAAAAAAAAAAACTGTATCTCCCTTAGACATCCTAACAAAATATAACTAGACATTAAAATGTGGTTAATAAATGCACTGTGTTGAGTGTAGGTCAGTCGGTGTTTCCATTTCTTGATTTGTTTATTTTTTTTTAAATTTTTTAGACGGAGTCTTGCTCTGTCGCCAGGCTGGAGTGCAGTAGCACAATCTTGGCTCACTACAACTTCTGCCTCCTGGGTTCAAGTGATTTTCCTGCCTCAGCCTTCCGAGTAGCTGGGACTGCAGGTGTGCACCACCACATCTGGCTAAATTTTGTGTTTTTAGTAGGGACAGGGTTTCACCATGTTGCCCAGGATGGTCTCAATCTCCTGACCTTGTGATCTACCTGCCTCAGCCTCCTAAAGTGGATTAAAAACAACAACAACACAAAAAGGTTGAAGCAAAGGAGACATGACCTCTGGAAATATTGAGAAATCCTTTCCCTCAAAACAACCTCCAATTTTCATAGAACACCATATATATTTCAATAAATGGATACTATTCTACTAAGGAAAAATGCAAAAAAGAATGTAAATAAGCCAAAAACTCAAAAAGCAATGGGGCAGAAAAGATTAGACTAAGAATACCCTATATAATTTGGCATAACACTTAGAAAGTATCACAGGTGTTGATATTTGCATGATACATTCAAGCAGAATTTATAGCAGCTTAGCAGCTGTACTGTAAATAGTGTCTTATAAAAAGTCTATTAAGCAATAATTACTATTCAATATTCATGGCTTAATGAAAGTGACTTGTTGCAATTTTAAGTCATTTTAGAATCATTATGTAAAACTTTGACATGTGGAAGTTGTTCATATTAGTTAGTTTGGGAGACATTGTGTGCATATATTCTGTCTTCTTTTCTTCCATACCAGGAAAGAAGAAAACATTGCATCCCATGTAAATAGTTTTTGTGTGTTTTTATGTCATTTTAACAAAATTTTCAAAAATTTCTATTAGATTTTCTTGACAGCTTGTTCTTCAAGGGCATTACTTTTAACATGTGCAAGAACACACCAGTTAGAAAACATTTTATATCACACTTCAAATTCTAGTGATGAGAATTTTAAAAAATGACAAACTGATAATTACTTCTGTAAAGTTTCTAAACAAATTCCAGTGCGTTTGGAGTACAGATATCTGTTTAATGTCCACCCATAGGAAAACACTGATTTCCAGATATTCATAGACACTGGTCATGGTATTTCTTTGGGAGTCCCCAGGCAGTGAGAAAACACACTGCGCCATGCATATCTTCTGCAGGCATAAAGTGAGTTAAAAAGAGATATAATATTTCATATAAAAAAAAGACATAATAGTAAAAAGTCAGAATGTTTTGGAACTTAATGACATTATTTAGTGAAAGTTTACATTAAAATTTGACAAAAAGAAGACACATCATGAAAACACAGAAACATCAGGTTAAAGACCTCAAGTAGTTGTTCAATTTTTTACAGTTCAGTGAAAACATAATGAGTTGGAAGGGAAAAATGTTTAAGTAAAACTGAAAAGTACATAATGTATTTCTATTTTGTTTACATTAGATATCATTTTGAAATATTTCAGGGTATTACTCAAAAGTGTATTCTTATTTCTTGTGGCTTGCTATGACAATTACTAAAGTGTTCATATGCTTTTCATGTAAACTCCACGTCCTTTAGCTAGATGTAACTCTTCCACATGTATATATACTTTAAAACATTATGTGATACATGATAAACACATGAAATTTTATGTTAATTAAAAAATAGGCCGGGCACGGTGACTCCTGCCTGTAATTCCAGCCTTTTGGGACACTGAGACGGGTGGATCACTTGAGGTCAGGAGTTCAAGACCAGCCTGGACAACAATGGCGAAACCCCATCTTTGCTAATAATACAAAAATTAGCCAAGCATAGTGGCCCACGCCTGTAGTCCCAGTTACTCAGGAGACTGAGGCAGGAGAATCACTTGAACCTTGGAGGAGGAGGTCGCAGTGAGCTGGGATTGTGCCACTTCACTCCAGCCTGGGTGACAGAGTGAGGCTGTCTCAAAAAAAAAAAATTTTTTTTTAATAAAAATATTTCAAGAAGTACAGAAAATATTCTTCAAAACAGAGAAGTTTTTTTTTTTTTTTAAACCTCAAAGGGAGGGGGTTGTACAGATATGTGAATATCCATTGCTGACATGATATTCTATCATTCCCCCAATATGTCTGTATTTCTTACAATGAAATATCTCCTCTATAACAACAATGCGATCATCTGAATGAGGACATAAGATTGATACATCACTCCCGTCTAACCCTTATTTGAGTTCTGCTCATTGTCCCGATAATGTCCTTTTTAGCAAATGAATGTAATTTAGAATCATACTTTTTGTATATAGTTGACACTTTTTTAATGTTCCCTTTAGTCTGAAACAGTTACAGTTCTTCAGTGTTCTGTTTTTCTTGGGGAGGAGTGGCTTTTGTAACATTTATTCCTTTAAACATTATAGGTCAATTATGTTGTAGAATGTTTCTCAGTTTGGGTTTATCTGATGTTCCTTAAAGATTAGATTGAGGTTATGCAACTTTGGCAGGAGTATCACAGAAATTACATATTAGTTTTGTCACATCTTCTCATGTGGCTCATGAGTGACAATAACTTCTATCACTAGATTATGGTGGCATCTTCCAGTATTCTTCACTGTAAAGTTATTCATTTCCCTTTGTAGTTCAAAAGTATTTGTGGTGGAAGTACTTTAAGACTATGTAAATACCCCATTTCTCAGCAAATTTTCATTTTATTCACTCATTTATTTATATTACCGATATGATTTCAAATTGTATTCAGTGGGTTGTAATTTGGTACCATTATTATTATGGTGCTTGAATTCTTCCACATGTCCTGTTGCAGGCCCTTCACACTGACTTCTATGTCCTTTTGATATACCACTATCAATCTTTGAGCACTTCTTTGCTTTCTAGAACAACACGATGTTCTTGGCTCATGTTGTTAACTTTGTTTCCGTTTGGATTCAACCGTTACTGCAAGAAGCCTTGGCCTTTTTTGGTGGAGGATGATATTTACAAACCAAGAGCTATGAACCAGGTGTACTCATTACAGTTGGGATATAATTACTCCCAGGCACCCTCAGCAAATAGATATAGGAAATGCATTAATTTATGTACATCCATATATACATATAAATACCTATATTTACATCTATATTCATTTTTATAACTATATGTTTTCAAAATTATAAATCATTATGATTCTAATATAACACTTCAAGATTTATTATGACTTCCTCATTTTCATATTTGTAACTCTGTTCTAAAACAAGAAACCAGTCTCTGACTTTATTTCATATGTTATCTGTTAGACAGATTCCCCTGACATAATTAGTTTCCCATATAGATTCTACCTACAGCTTCACACTGATTTCCTTCTTGTTTCTGCCACCCATAAACATATAGCCATCACCACTTACTTTCTCACCCTCTCCTGATCAGTCTGCGTCCTGTGCGGTTACCCTCCTCACTCCAATTGACCACCAATATCTCATGCTTAGATGGTATCCCAAGTTGGGCTCTGATCCTCTGCACAAGACCATCACTCAATGGGCATAGCTGATGTCTCATAGTAGGTGTTCCCGGGTAAGTACATCCTGCTTCTACTGGTCAGGCTCCAAAATCTCCCACAGGATCACACAGGTGTAGTATTCCCTCTTTACCCTAGATGGGAATTGATACTTCATTCTGAGCCTTCACACCTTCTCCACCTGGGGTGACAACCTCCCATGCTCTGTTCCACTTGAAGCCTTCAGGGATTAATTGTTCAGAAGAAGTAAAAGAGGAAGAACCTTCTATTCTCTCTTAACCCCATTTCAATAAGGTGTCTGCCCTAACCACTCTACACAACTTCTTTCATTTTGTAAAAAATATCTTTATTATTGATTGGTTAGGACCACAGATAACTATGATAACCATAGGCCTTGTTTATCTGGAACACTCTTAATTCATTTGATTATCTCTGTTTTGCTCATAAAAATGTCCCAGTTTGAAGAGTAATAATTTACTCTCCAAACCCCCACATCTTACAGTATGTTCTTGATACAGTTGCCTGAGTGTCTCAAAACATAACTCAGGCAGTATACTCCTTTGTTTAAGACACTGCAATGGCTTTCCTTTCCATTCATAGTAAAAGCCAACAGCCTTACAAAAGTATACAATGTCTTACATAATCAGACTCTCTCTTATTTTTCAGAGCACATCTAATTCATTTCCCCAGGCTCAGTCTGCTCCTGCGTGTTGGCCTCCTTGCTGTTCCATGAGCAAGCTAGCATATTCCTGCTAATGTGTGCTGCCACAAGTCCTTTGCTCTAGCTTTTCTTTCTGCCAAAATACTCTTTCCCAGACAGCCAAGCGATTAGCTTCCTCAGTACTTCAAATCTTGGCTTAACTATCACCTTCACAATGAAGCTTTCCCTGACCATCATCTTCTTCAGCGCTGCATTCTGGCCCCGCCCCATCTCTTTGGCATGTCAGAATCTCTTCCCCTACTCTACATTTTTATAGCACTTGGTCCTTTAAAAAAATCCTAGTTACTTTGTGAATACTTGTTAATGCTTTTAGTTTTTCTCTTCACACTATAATGTAAGTACAGCATGGGCAGAAATGGTGTCTAGTTCCATTTTCTCACAGACAGCACCTATAACAGTATCTGGCACATTGTAGATGAATAATACATAATTGTAAAATGAATAAATGAAGGTGTTAAATATAAAACAATCAACATCATCTATGAAAAACTCAAAACTATTTTGATTTAAGATGGACAATAATTTTCTCAATTTGTCATCTCTAAGCTAACTATACCAAGTTTCCTTAAAATATATCTTAAAATACCACTGAGCATTTTACCTGCTACCCTCTGATAATGACCAAATTTCAGGCTCTATTTTTTAAAAAAATTAGAAGTACCCATTATTTTACCACGTAAAATTAACTTATTTGTGCTTCTGAAATAACAAGTCACAAATTTTTCATCGTCTATTACTTTGCATTACCTATTACATAGAAATTATATTGCAATTATATAGTCAACCAACAGCCCCATATTTTGTTCTAACTTTTGAATTTTGAGGCCAATGAATATATATTTATAGTTTAACATACTGAATATATCACCTTTTTTATTACTGCACACAGATTTTCTAAACTTTTAGAGTGTTATCATGTTCTAAAAATTCCATAGCACAAATATCGCATGATTTCCCGAATGTTCATTCATTATAACACTGTACAGAACTTTGTTTACTAAAGCATTTTTTCCCAACAGTAGCAAAGTTTTGCATGCGACTTTTGCCACCTCTGAAAATAATTTTCCTAATGAAACATTCTCACAAATGAGAAAGAATGTAATGTGTTGCTATTCTAATTACAATATCACTGGCAATAATAATAAAAAAAAAGAAAAAACATAATCGTTTTTATGCTAAAACTCACCAGCACTACATTTAATTTTTGATCCTAGTTTGGTTGCTTAAATATTTTATTAAAACATTCTCCATGTTACTTCTTTTCTTTCCACTAAAAATGTTACTTTAAATTGACATGTCATAATTGCATAGATTTATGAGGTGCAGTGGGATGTTTTGATAAGTGTATATATTAATGATCAAATAAGGGTAATTAGCAGGTCCAGCTCCTCAAATATTTATCGGTTTTTTGTTTTAGTGGTGAGAACATTGAAATCACTCTCTTCTAGCTTTTTGAAATATACAATACATTATTGTTAACTATAGTCAGCCTACTGGGTATTACAACACCAGAACTTATTTCTCCCAACTAACTGTAACTTTGTACCTGTTGTCTAACCTCTCCCCATTCTTTCCTCCTTACCAATTTCCCCAGCCTTTGGTAACCTCTATTCTACTCTCTTTCTATGGGCTCAACTTTTTAAAAGTCCACATATGAGTGAGAACACACTAATTTGTCTTTCTGTGCCTGGCTTATTTCACTTAACACAATGTCCTCTAGGTTCATCACTATTGTTGCAAATGACAGGATGTTCTTAATGGTAGAATAATACTCCATTGTGCATATATATCACATTTTCTTTACCCATTTATCTGTTGATGAACTCCTAGATTGATTCCATATCTTGGCTATTGTGCATAGTGGTGCAATAAACATGAGAGTGCAGATATTACTTTTACTTGCTGATTTCATTTCCTTTGAATATATAACCCAGTAGTAGGATTGCTGGATCATATGGTAATCCAAGTTTTTTATTTTTTTGAGGAATCTCTGTACTATTTTTCCATAATGGGAGTACTAGTTTGTATTCCTAGCAATGGTGTATAGGAGATCCCTTTTCTTCCCTTCCTCACTAACATTTTTTTATCTTCTATTAGACAACAGCCATTATAACTGTGGTAAGATGATAGCTCATTGAGGTTTTGATTTGTATTTTCTGATGATTAGTATGTTGAGCATTTTTTTTTCATATATCTGTTGGCCATTAATGTGTCTTCTCTTGAGAAATATGTATTCAAGTATTTTGCCCATTTTCAAATCAGGTTATGTTCTATTGAGTTATCTGAGTTCCTTTTATAACAGGTTGATGCACAACTAATATTTTTGTATGTTAACCCCTTACCAGATATATAGTTTGCAAATATATTCTCCCATTTTGTGGGCCGTCTATTCACTTTGTTAATTGTTTCCTTGCTGTACAGAAGCTTATAGTTTGATAGCATCCCATCTGTCTATTCTTGCTTTGTTGCCTATGCTTTTGAGGTCTTATTCAAAACAATTCTTGCCTAGACCAACATCATGGAACTTTTCCCCCATGATTTTTTTTTCTAGTAATTTCATAGTTTCTGGTCTTACATTTCAGCCTTTATTCCATTTAAGTTTATTTTTGTATATGCTGAGAGATAAGCATCTAATTTTTTTATTCTGCATGTGGATATCCAGTTTTCCCAACACCATTTATTTAAGCAACTGTCCTTTTCCCATTGTGTGTTCTTCGCTCCTTTGTCAAAAATCAGTTGGCTGTATATGTATAAATTTATTTCTGGGCTCTCCATTCTGTTCCATTGGTCTATGTTTCTATTGAAGCATAATATACGGACCTTAAAATGGATTCATTTTTAACTCTACAAGTCAATGGTTTTAAATAAATTTCCACCACAATCTAAATTCAATTCAATTTCTCTGTTAGCCCAAATGATTCTTAGCGCCTATTGGCATCACACTCCATCCCCCACCCCCAGGTCCAGGCAGTCAATTGTCTACTTTCTGTCTCTGTAGACATGCCCTTCCTGTATATCCCATGTCAATTAAATCATTCGATATGTGATCTTTTGGAACTGTCTTCTTTCATGTAGCATAAATTTCTGAGACTCATCTTTGTTGACTCTACTACTAATTCACAGCAAAAATTTACAGTATCTATTATATGTTCACTGAAATCCTTTCTAATGTTAACTCTTGGTTCAAGGTTGTTATTTTTTATTAATCCAGGAAACTATTAAGTAAAATCACTGATATGTAAATTCATGATTCACACAAATTATTTTTTAATTACATAGTGTACAAACATACAAAAGCCTTTGTTAATATTTTTGGGTTAAACAGAGACATGTGTGAGTTTCCATGTCTAGGAAAAAGTATCAATATATTTTTAAAGGTTATTGTATTATCATAATACTTATATTTATTTTAATCAAGTAGTCTCACTCACTCCCTTGAGCTGCCTCCTATGTTACTAATTTGCCATTCCTCTAGGCCTCAAAAGCCATGACTACCACAGATGAAACAGGCTCTATGAATTTCAGCACATGTCAGTAGCTCATCAGCATAGTTTTGAGTATTTTCTTTTTTTTTTTTTTTTTGGAGACGGAGTCTAGCTCTGTCGCCCAGGGCTGGAGTGCAGTGGCGCGATCTCGGCTCACTGCAAGCTCTGCCTCCTGGGTTCAAGTGATTCTCCTGCCTCAGCCTCCCAAGTAGCTGGGACTACAGGCGCCCGCCATCTCGCCTGGCTAGTTTTTGTATTTTTTAGTAGAGACGGGGTTTCACCGTGTAGCTCAGGATGGTCTCGATCTCCTGACCTCGTGATCCACCCGTCTCGGCCTCCCAAAGTGCTGGGATTACAGGCTTGAGCCACCGCGCCCAGCCTAGTTTTGAGTATTTTCTAAAACAAAGAAATATAAATTAGTAAAAAGCTTTATTTTACAAATATATAATTTGTAACTAAATTTATTACTTTTAGGTTTTTTGCTCTAACCCAACTCATATGTCCCTTGACACACTGTTTCTTCAGCCCTTTCAAGCAATGACTTTTATTTTTCCCTCTTATGTGACTCACATCATGAGCTGGGAAGCAGGATAGATGTCTCTATCTCTCTTCTGTCACTTTTTCTGGAAAGCGTTCACTTTTGAATCTCACATCATCGAATTTCACCATCCTTCCTCCTTACAGTCCTCTATAAAATACATACTGTTATTATTCCTCAATGGCTTTTGTTCCTGGTACATTGTCACTAACTCCAACAGTGTTACTTGGTGAGTTTAGTATCCATTTAGAAGATACTTTGGTGAGTTTAGTATCCGTATAGAAGATATGTTCATTACTTTTGATAACCATGAACTTTTCCTCCACTCAAATTCAGCCACTCACTTCTATGGTTATACATTAGCTCAGGTTACATTAGTCCCTCAGTATTTTGAGGGTTATGTGCCAAGCCCCCCAGTAGATGCCTGAAATCATGCATAATGTTAAACCACACACACATATATACACACACCCACACGTGCACACACATACACAGATCTTTTTCAATAGATCCATATGTGTGATAAAAATTTGATGTATGAATTCGGCACAGTAAGAGATAAACAGCAATAATTAAAATGGAGTAATTATAGCAATATGCCAGCAGCACTGTGCTTGCACTTTGGGGCCACTGCGAAGTATAATAAAGGCTGCTTGAACACACTCATTGTAATACCTTGACAGGCGATCCAGTAACCAAACCAGTTACTAACTGACAAATGGGTAAGTAGCACATACAGTGCAGGAACCCTGGACAAAGGGAACATTCACAGAGCAAGAAGGTATGAGACTTCATCACACTACCCAGAGCAGCAAGCCAGTTAACACTTATAAATTGTTTGTTTCTGAAATTTTCCATTTAATATTTTTAGAATGCAGTTGAAAATGGGTAACTGAAACCACAGAAAGCAGAACCATAGGTAAGGGGAGAGTACCGTATTGCCAAAAACTATAGAATCTCCATATTCTCACATCTAAGCTCACTCCCTCTCATACCCAACTCCCACAATTCTTCTGCTCTACCAGAATCTTCTCAGTCTCCCTCGCCATGCTTATTTCTCCCTTCTCCACTTACCCAGTTTAGAATCCATAAGTTATTACTAAACTCCCTCTCCTGCAGAGATTCTCATCTTCCTTGCTTCTCGCTTACTTCATCACACACAGTTAGCAATGTCCCAACTCTTCCCTTGCACTCATGCAGTTGTACATGTTTAAAAGAAAACCTGGCTAGGTGTGGTGGCTTATACCTCTAATCCCAACAACTGGGGAGGCAGAGACAAGCAGATCCCTTGAGACCAGGATTTCGACACCAGCATGGCCAACATGGTGAAACCCTGTCTCCAAGAAAAATACAAAAAGTTAGCTAGGCATGGTGGCAGGTGCCTGTAGTTCCAGCTACTGGGAGGCTGAGGTGGGAGGATCACTTGAGCCTAGGAGGCAGAAGTGGCAGTGAGCCAAGATTGGCACTGCCCCCCAGCATGGGTGACAGAGTCACACCCCAAGTCAAAAGAGAGAGTAATAATAAACACAAAAACAAAACCCCCACATTATGCGAATATTTTGTCTCACTTTAAACTAATAACCACTAAATTCAAGTGGGCCCTGAACTCAGGCATTATTATCCTGCAACGATGACTCTTCACTCTCTCAAAGTACACTTCCCTTTAGTAATAATGCATCAGCCTGAACTCCCGACTTCCTCATTCCCTGAATGTGTCTCTTCTCCATTCTTCTCCATCTCACTTATTTGCAACTCCATCATTCTAGTTGTTCAAGCAAAACTCCTGGAACCATCTTTGACTCCTCTTTATTTTCACAGTCTAAGGCAGAAGTGGTGGCTCTTTCTTCAAAATATCTTGTGAATCCATCACTTAGTATAGGCTGTGACCAAGCCCTTGGGAGCCCACTTCTTGCATCAGTGTGCACTGGATGTTGGACATGGAGTCAAAGGAGATTATTTTGAAGCTTTAAGATTTAATGAGTAACCTGAAGTGTTTTCAGACTTGCATGGGGCCTACAGCCTCTTTCTTTTGGCCAATTTCTCCCTTTTGGAATGGGAGTATTGATCCAATGCCTATAACCTCATTGTATCTTGGAAGTAACCAATTTGTTTTTGATTTTACAGGTTCATAGGTGGAAGAGACTAGCTTTGTCTCAGATGAGACTTTGGAATTTGAGTTAATGCTGCAATGGGTGAAGAATGTGGGGATTACTGGGAAGGCACAATTGTATTTAGAAATGTGAGAGGGACATGGGATTTAGGGGGGCCAGAGGCAGAATAATATAGTTTGAATCCATGTCCCTGCCAAAATCTCATATTGAAATGTAATCCCCAATGCTGGGGGTAGGGCTTGGTGGGAGTTGATTGGACCATGGGGGTTGATTTCTCATGAATTGTTTAACACCATCCCCTTTGGTGCTGTCCTCACAATAGAGAGTGTGCTCTCTTGAGGTCTGGCTGTTTAAAAGGGTAGGGCATCTTCCACCTTTGCTCTCTTGCTCCTGCTTTCTCTGTGTGACAAGCCTGCTCCCCCTCTGCTTTCTGCCATGATTTGAAGCTTCCTGAGGCCTCCCCAGAAGCAGACCCCACTGTGCTTCCCGTACAGTCTGCAGAACTGTGAGTCAATTAAACCTTTTTTCTTATAATTAAGCAATCTCATGCATTTCTTTGTAGCGATGTGAGAACAAACTAATACACCTCCTTTGCTACTAATCTGGATTAAGCCATTGCCCTCTCTCATCTGTGTTATTTCAACAGCTTCCTCACAGGTCTCCCTGACTCGAATCTTGTCCTTGACCCCTCAGTATTTTCTCAGAAAAAGCAACTAGAGTGATCCTTTTCTCCTATTACCTTAACTACATCATAAAATGTACAGACGGTGTTAAAGGTATATGCAGAATAATCAGGGAACAGGAAAATGTGTATCACATATGAGGAAGGGTTGAAACTTCAGGTGATTATGAAAGTCCAAATTGAGAATGTAATATTTAAGCTGAAATTTCTTTATTTTGCTAGTGTCTGTCTCCTTCTACTAGAACCTAAGGTCTGTGATGGCAGGCATTTTAGTCTGTTTTGTTTACTACTGTATCACCAGAACTGAAAACTTCTTTCCTTCCACAAATGCTCCATAGGCAAATGAAAGGGATAAGCAAGACAGAAAGCCTTCTCTCCTTTTTTGAACATAAAGTCAGTAGATGTGTTGGGGAAGGAAAGAGAGTGACAGGTTTAAAAAATATTATGTCTTTGATAACATTTTACATTCAATGAAAACTAGTTACAAAAAGATTAATTTTTATTTATAAAGGATGACAAGCATCCAACTGATGCTATAAGCATAGCATTAACTACATGTTCATGATTTTAGAATGCATGAAATGTTATGGCAAATGTGGGTTGCTCATTTCATATTGCGTACCAGGTTCCTCTTAAGTTAGTGAAGCAAAAACAAATAGGAAGGGAAATAAGGAGTGATCAAGAAAGATGTAAGTTAGAGAATACAGCCTATGACTTTTTTCAAGGAATTAATGATTATGAGAAAAATGAGAAAACTAGGTTAACTGGGTAGGTGAGCTAAAAGACCGAATTCTCGGCCGGGCGTGGTGGCTCATGCTTTCAATCCCAGCACTTTGGGAGGCCAAGGCAGGTGGATCACGAGATCAGGAGTTTGAGACCAGGCTGGCCAGCATAACGAAACCCTGTCTCTACTAAAAGTACAAAAATTATCCAGGCATGGTGGCACATGCCTGTATTTCCAGCTACTCGGGAGGCTGAGGCAGGAGAATTGCTTGAACCCAGGAGGTGGAGGTTGCAGTGAGCCAAGATAGTACCATTGCACTCCAGCCTGGTCAACAGAGCAAGACTCCGTAAAAAAAAAAAAAAAAAAAAGACTGAATTCTCGACTCCAGAAAAGTAAGAGAGAGAAACATAACTGGAAAAAATGTGAAATACTATCCTTACTTAATAATGTAACCACAATTTTTAAACCTTGTATAGCTACAGCTGAGATAGTATTTTCTAAAGACCAGTAATACTATTAAAATTACATTAAGACTATTTTATGTGTACCATGTATGATATATGACAAAAGAATAAAGGAAATATTCACAATAAGTAAACATAGAATTTAAATAAGAGAGTAGGTACAAAAAATTAAAATTTTTCCATTTCCTCTTTATGGTTATTTTGAAAATGAAGCACAATAAAAGCATATTAGACTAATAATTGAAACAATTTACTCTAATTAGATTTAATGATTTTTGGAGCTTTTTCATAATGTTACCCCTAGAGTATAAACCTAATAACTCCCATATATATTTTTATCTTTCCGATTATGAAAGTGGTATTACTCATTGTAAAAACATTAGACAAGATGGAAATGTTTGATCTGAAAAGTAAAATCCCTTGATAACTCAAAGATACTTTTTTAAACAATTTTATTTATCTTAATTTGGAAATTGTTATACTTTAACATCTAAGCAAGGCCTTTTGCAGGCTGATATGGAGAATGCAAAAATAAAAAAAAAGACAAGGAGGCTTATAGACCCTAGCAGATGGTAGGTGTCACTCATATTATAGTGTAAGGCCACAATGAGGGATATAAATTTCTGTGAGATACAGAGGAAGGAGAAATAACTTTAGGTGGGGAACACCATAAAAATTCACTGAATATAAAGCACTTGGAATTTACTCTGAAGGATGGATATATGTGTCTGCTATCTCAGAATATTCATTACCCCAGAATATAAAATAATCAATCTTAGCAGCTTTGGCAGTGAGTCTGATAGTGGAGGACAGCTACTCAAACAATGCCATACAAATAAAAGGATTTCTCAGGCATCTCAACCTCATCCCTGAGTGTGACAATTGGGTTTGGAATTGTTCAAACAAGAAAGGTCACACCCAGTTTAGTGAGATAAGCTAAATCAATGCTTGGGATCAGAATGTGACAAATTGTGCTTGTACCCAGAACAAGATGAATACTGATAAGTGGAGGATGTACGAGAATATTTATGTGCAAAGAATAGCAGGAGAAAAACACTTGCAGTGGACATGCACAGGAGGGATCAAGTTTTAAGAAATCCTGTCTGGTCAGTCTTTCAGGTGAGTGGGAACTGAGTAGTTGGAATGAAGTGGGATACGATGTTGTAGGAAGAATCAAGGGCTGAGGAGAATTTATCACATATTAGATAAATAGATCCAACAAAGCTTGTAGATTGGATTAGAGATGGCTGTTATTGTGCCAAAGGCTAAATAATCTGGCAGTTGTAGATTTAGAGTTTTACATTTATTGAACTACATGTATTCATAATGTTAACAACATGGATAAGTACGGAAAGACAGGCAAATGATATAATCATACAATAAAAGAAGAAAACATTCAAAAAACTGTCAACCTTGGTGAAGCACAAAATAATCTAATCACATTTATACCCATGAAATTCACAACATTTTAAAATGTCAATTGAATAAAAAAAAAAGACAAACCTTTAAACACACGAGTCTCACCCATGAAATAAAAAAAAAAAAAATGCAAAATTTTAAAACATGAGTGCATAGGACACATTTGCACCCATAGAAATGTACAGACATTTTAAGCATATAATCTAACAGAGGATATGCAAAATTGAGCACTCCAAAATTTGAGGATTGAAGTATTAATTGAAGAAACCTTTTGGAGGATAATTTATTGGGGGTGATAAAAATAAAATACGTGTTTTTCATTTGACCTGTTCAGCTTGTCTCTTGAATTTGGATTTATATAAATTGGGTAGTCCTGGGCAAAGGAACCAAGATGTCATTTCCTTTTAAGAAGAAAAAAAATTGAAAGAAAAAAAAAACATATCAAGTGTTCATGTACGATTTGAGCTTCTGGTTCAAGTCTATTCCTGAGGTTGGAATCAATTCTGCTCTTTGAGTTCTATGAGATATTCCTTAATGCTTATACGAGAAAGTCTTCTCAAAACCTTTCAAAAGATAGTTTCCAGGACATTTTTCCTTGCAATTCAAAAGTTAAAACAAACAAAACAAGTCAAAAAAGTCAAAAATATTATTTCAGTTGTTAAACCAATAAGCCCTGAAGGAAGACCAATTGTTCAAAGTCATCTGCCTCATTTACCAGCTCCTCTAAACCTGAGCATCCTCATCAGAGAAATGGGAGTCATTATCATTCCTATTCCAGTTTCTGTGAGCATTACAGGAGTTCAAACATCATAGCAGTGCTTTCCTTCTGCAAGCTCTAGGAAAGAATGAGTCCTTGTCTTTTCTAGCTCCCATAGTCTGTCTCCATTCCTTAGCTTGGGTTCCCTGCTGTCCCCTTTCCTTCTTCCAAGAAGGCAGAATCTTTCTCACATTCACATCACTCTTAACCTGACTATTTTTCCTCCCTTTCCACATTTAAGGAACCTTATGATTACTATGAGCCTACTCCAATAATCCATGAAATTTAACATATCATAAGGTCAGCTGATTAGCAACCTTAATTGCTCTTTGACATGTAAGATATCGACAGGTTTGGTAATGTTGGATATCTTTGTGAGGCCACTGTTCTGTCTAGCACACTGCTTCTAAGACGTTTAGATGTCCTCTCAGTAATAGAAACCACAGTGTGTTAAGGTGTCACATGGCCCTTTTTATGTCACCCTGGGGATACTGGGGCTCAGGGAACTTGTAGAAATGATACTTCTCTTCTCTGACTACTGCTATTGTTGTGAGCAATAAACCATCATCTGTGTTAAACTAGAACTATTTTCAGTGTTTGTATCATGATATTCAGCAGCATTAGAGAACCTTCTATAGTTAGCAAGAATGCCATCTGCAATGATAAATATTTTAGGGAGGACAGATATAGGAAAGGAAGGGAAAGAAGAAGGTGCTATAGTGGAAACCTATATTCTTTGAATTTGTATCTAAATTCTAGAATATTATCTTTAAGTGCATGACATTTCGACATTAGAAAACTACTTATGCCACCATTTTCATGACTTCCATAGACCCTGCAAGGTCTCAGGAACAGAGAAGCCTAGGTAGCTGTTGAAAATGACTTATTCTATTTTCAATCAAAGAACAAATTATTTTCAAAATCCAACTAAGGGAAATATCATGGTGATTCACCAGATGAAACTTCATCAGACTCTAACAATCCCAGAATAATTTTAAAATAAGAAGCTTCAGCTCATTTAATCATGCAAATGTCAACATGCAAGGAGCACAACATGGTCAGTTCAAAATTTGCTGTATGTTATTTTATTTAGGTCCATCATTGAATATACGTCATTCCTTTTGTCATGCAGTCATTCATACACACTATGTTCTATATACAACAATTTGCCTTTTCTTTGCTGCAATCCAAGTTTCTCCAAGTATATGTCCTAGGAACCTGCATCTTCAAATCTTAATTCCTGATTTTTTCAAGCCTCGGCTCTACTAATTCTGTCACTTGAAATCAGACCTCAAAACGTTCTCCCTGATTGTAAAAATTTTTGTCCTGAACTATACTACCATTACTAAAATTGGTTAAGTAAGAACATCTTTTTGATGTTTTTGACAGGTAGCAAAAAATCCATGTGATTTGAAAAGAGAAACGGAAATGTGAGTGAACAATGATGTTTATTTTATGTAATGTAATGTGTTATGTGGAAAATGAGATGTTAATCTCACAGAATGACACAGATGCTTCTTTTGTCTTCTTTATAAGAAGGTAACATTATTTTCTATCAGTTAGAATTTTGTTCTTGAATCATCGTTGTTGATAATGAAATATATTCAATGATTTAGTGTTAGCACCATAACACTAAGAGGATTTTTGAGGCCTTCAAGCAGCCAAAAAGTCTTTGGTATTAAAATTCATTAACTTAAGCCCCAGGGGATGATACTGAATAGGCAAGATTCATGTAAAACTGACACTTTATTTCTTTTTTTATTCAATTTAAAAAAACAAATTAAAATGTGCTATTAAATATTCTGCACACAAAATGTTGTTGACTTCCTTTTTATGCAAAGCCTTTGGCTAACATTATTTATTTTTCAATGGAAGGACATGAATATGAATACAGTGTTGGCATGATTTGCAACTTGTTTTTTATCCCAATGTCAGATTTTATTTTCTCCTGACTTTCAAAAGCGTAAATGAGAGACAAACAATTATTATATCAGATATTAGATATCATGAGTCATTGGGTCAAACACCTTGATTAGTAATATTATTTAAAAAATAAATTATAGTCTTATAATTATAGTCTCAAGATGCAAGGATTAAACTCAGGTACTGTTCCTATCTGTTTTCATAAAATCTGCACTTACTTTCACATAATAATTATCCATTATCTTGTACTTTTTTATACCCTACATAAGATTGTGTACTCTGAGAGCAAACCTACTGCCTTGTGTTGAGGTGAATATATACTGGATGATCAATAAATTTTGAATGCATAAAATTAATTAAAAGATAAACAGTCCTGTATTTTAAAGATATTATTTTCAAAATAACTGTAATTTCTCATGAAGTGTTACTTGGGAATAAACATTTTATTTCTTCCTATCAGTATTCATTACTGCATATGTTCAGAGGAGGGAGAAAAAAAACTAAGTAAAATTAGGAACAAAGCTAAAGAAGAGCAGATTAACCGATGTTGCTATGGGATTTAAAAGTATTTAGACATCAGATATATTACAATATTCTCCTAAGTCTCAATCATATCATTGTTGATTTATATGAAATATTCTCTAGGTCCTTAGAAAAATGGTAACTCAAAATGCACACAAAATACTAATAATTTTAGAGAATTAGGGAACACAGGATCTCAAGTAATGTCCTCGTCACATATTTTTATTCTGTTTCATCATATGGTATACAACAGGCTGAGTTTGACTCCCCAAATATTTCACATCTAAATATACATATGTAAATATATAGTTGATATTATATGTAATAATATTTCTATGAGGAGACGGAGGGAAGGCATGCAAATCTACTAGGCTTGCCAAAATATTCCAGTTCTAAAAGAGAACAGGACAGACTAAAGGAAAATAAAATAAACAGCTTGAAAAATAAAATAACTAAAATTAAAGAAGTTAATAAACTGGACCTCTCTTTAATAAGGGAATACATTTTATTTTTTTTCTAGGACATTTTTAAGCTGTCATCAGTAATACATATATATTAACTAAAAATAATTTGAATGCTATTATTTTTTGACTCCATTCCCAGGAATGTGAAAAATTGTAAAGTTGTAAAGACAAAAATACCAACCTCTCTTGTGTTGGGACTTTTCAGTGTTTACAAGGCTAATGTCTAGGCACCTGGCAATGAAGCCATTTTGAGCTCTTGAACTTTTTTGAAGCCCCTAATGTGTTTTAGTGGACTAATGATTATCTGTTTATCTGGAAAACTTAGTAGAAATGGAAAGGTAATTATTTATGGAAAGAACATGCTTTTTATTATTAATTATTTGAAATACCCCAAAATTCATGCAGACTACTTAGAGTCAATATTCTACCAATGCATGTAAAATGTTAGAACTGGGTAATAGTACATTTCCATTTGCCAACACTCAGGCTTTTACTATTGTTTTCATGGCTGGCTTTCTTTATCTTTCTCTCTCTCTTTCTTTCCCTTACCTTCACCTTTTCTCTCTTCCTGTAGAGGTTTTGTAGTGAAAGGTCTGCTGGCAAAGAATTTTCTATTATTGGTTTTTTTTTTCTGAAAATCTCTTTGTTCCACCTTCAGTTTTGAAAGTTAATTTTGCAGACTCTGGTTTGGTATCTTTTCTCTTTTGGCAATTTTAATGTGTTATTCTATTATCATCATGCCTCCACTGTTTCTGACGACCACTTAGTCATTATTGATACCATTGTTCTCCTTTGCGGAATGTGTAATTTTTCTCTGGACAGTCACTGGCTTCTTGGATCTGTAATTTGTCTACTTTATCAAATTTGAAAAATGTTTGCCATTAATCAAACATTTTGTCTCTGGGTTTATTTTTTAAAGCTGCTTTAGATTCATGTCAATATTGAGTAGCAGGTACAGAGGTTTCTCATATACTCACTGCCTCAGCAAATGGATATCAACACCCCTATTATTGACATCCCCATAGAGTGGTACATTTATCATAATCAGTGAAGCTATATTGACACATCATAATCACACAAAGTCTATAGTTTACATTAATGTTCACTCTTGGTATACATTTCATGGGTTTTGGGTAAATGTACAATGACATGTCTTCATCATTATAGTATCACAAAGAGTAGGTTCAATTCTCTAAAAATCTTCTGTGATCCACCTTTCCATTCCTTCCTTCTGTCAGCCCCTGGCAACCACTGATCTTGTTACTGACTCCATAGTTTTGCCTTTTCCAGAATGTCATATAATTGGAATCATATAATATGTATGTAGCTTAGCTTCTTTCACTTAATAATATGGGTTTCACTTTCCTCCATGTCTCTTCAGAGCTGGATAGCTCATTTCTTTTTAGAGCTAGTGAGTACTTCATTGTTGGATGGACCACCACTTATTCATCCATCCTTTCCTCTTTTTTTTTCTGTCAGGTGTTTCCTTGAAGTGAAAGATTTACTTCATTCATTATTGAAAATATATCTGCCAAAAGCCCAATTCTGAGTAGCCATAGTTTTCTTTCAGTCACTATTTTATATAACACTGTTATTCTGTGACAAAATGTGGTCAGTTCTGTCTTCAGCTCAATCATATAAGTGCTTTCCCTTCAGACAACCATTTTACTCTATTTTGCAGCAGAATGTTTTATGCATCCTTCTGATTTCTTTATACAGATAATTAAAAAGCATACTCAAGAGTTGAGGCTAATAAAATTAATGCATTTTACTACTTTGTTTAGGATATTCTGAAGTGAAACTGTTATTTTATACTGTGGTTTCTGAGCAGTGAAGAATAAAACAACTACAACCATTGTTTGTTGCCACTGACTTTAATTGTTCTAAAGTATTAGAAAGTTTATTCACTGTGTTTTGGTAACATCACTGCAAATTTTAACATAGTGGAAAAAATTCAAACACATTATTATTACAATATTATTATTATTATTATTATTTTACAAATTTGACCTTACTGACCCTCTAGAAGAGTCTTAGGGATCCAAAAGAGTTTATAGACCACACTTTGATGATACTGTTATAGTGATAAATTAACTCTATTTCCCAAAGACTGACTCATTTAGAGTGTCATGAGCCCCATAGATTCCAAAAAGAGGTTTCCATGTCCTGACTCATCAAAACTCTTATACTTAACAGCATCATGCAGCCTCCAGATATCCACTGAACTCACAGCTCCCTAGGAGCTAAATTTTGCCCTAAACCTATGCATCTTGTCTATTTGGTCAAAGATGTTAAGAACTACCCCATGTTAATTTATGAAGTACCTCCTCCAAGTAGTTAGTTCCCTGATCTTTATCAACTTGATCTGCAAATTTGGTCACGTCAGCAACCCTGAATTCTAAACTGGGAAACCAGGGTTCATAGTCTGGTTTCTACCTGTCTACATAGTTGTCTGGCACCCACCTAATCTGATTCCCTCTAACTCAAAGATTGAAGAAATGTACAGCTGGTTATCCAGTGTCTGAATATGTTTGTCTCATACATTGTGCCCATTTTTGTAGTGGTTTTTGAAGGGAAGGTGATATGGTTTGGCTCTGTGTCCACCAACCCAAAACTCATGTCAAATTTTAATTCCTAATGTTGGGGGAGGGACCTGGTGATTGGATCATGGGGACAGATTTCCCGCTTGTTGTTCTCATGATAGTGAATTCTCATAAGATCTGGTTGTTTAAAAGTGTATAGCACTTCCTTCTTTGTTCTCTCTATCCTGCCACCATGTGAAGACATGCTTGCTTCTCCTTCAGCCTTCCACCACAATTTTAAGTTTCCTGAGGCCTCCCCAGTCAGTCCCACTGTATAGTCCATGTAACTGTGAGCCAACTAAACCTCTTTTCTTCATAAATTACCCACTCTTGGATAATTCTTTGTTGCAGTGTGATAACTAACTAATGAAGAAAATTGGCAAAAGGCACGTGGTACTGCTATAAAGATACCTGAAAATGTGGGAGCAACTTTGGAACTGGGTAACAGGCAATGGTTGGCACAATCTGAAGAGCTCAGAAAAAAGATAGAAAGCTGAGGGAAGGTTTGGAACTTCCTAGAGACTTATTGAATGGTTATGACCAAAATGCTGATAGTGATATGGATAGTGAATTCCAGATTGAGGTGGTCTCAGACGGATATGAGGGACTTATTGGGAACTACAGTAAAGATCACTCTTGCTATGCTTTAGCAGAAAGACTGATGGCAGTGTGTCCCTCCTCTAGAGATCTGTGGAACTTTGAATTTGAGAAAGATGATTTAGGGTAGCTGGTGGAAGAATTTAGGGTAGCTGGTAGAATGATTTAGGGTAGCTGGTGGAAGCAAAGTGTTCAAGAGGTGGCCTAGCTACTTCCAAATGCCTATGCTCATTCACATAAACAAAGAAATGACCTCAAACTAGAACTTATATTTTAAACGGAAGCAGAGCATAAAAATTTGGAAAAGTTGCAGCCTGACCATGTGGTAGAAAAGAAAAACTCATTTTCTGGGGTGCAAATCAAGGATGCAGAAATTTGCATAATTAAATAAGAGTTGAATTTTAATAGCTGAGACAATGGAGAAAATGTCTCCAGGACATTGCAGAGACTTTTGTGGCAGCCCCTCCCATCACAGGCCTGGAGGCCTAGGAGGAAAAAATGCTTCTGGGGTGGCAGGCCCAGGACCCTGCTGCGGTGTGTAGTCTCAGAGCATGATGCCCTACATCCAAGCTGATCCAGCTCTAGCAATGACTAAACAGGCCAAGGTACAGCTTGGGCTGTTGCTTCAGTAGCTGCAAGCCACAAGCCTTGGTGGCTTCCATGTGGTGTTGGAGAGGCAGGTGCACAGAAGGCAAGAATTGAAGTTTGGGAGCCTCTGCCCAGATTTCAGAGGATTTATGAAAAGGCTTGGATGTCAAGGCAGAAGTCTGCTGCACAGGCAGAGGCCTCATGGAGAACCTCTACTAGGGCAGTGCACAGGGGAAATGTGGGGTTGGAACTCACACAAAGAACTCCCACTGGGGCAGTGCCTAGTGGATCTATGAGAACTGGGCCAATTATCCAGACTTCACAATGGTAGATGCACTGACAGCTTTCACCACACACCTAGAAAAGCTGCAAGCACTCAACGTCAGCCTGTTAAAGAAGCCAAGGAGGTTGTACCCTGCAGAGCCGCAGGGGTGGAGCTGCCCAAGGTCATGACAGCTCAGCCCTTGCATCAGGTTGTGAGACATGGAGTAAAAGGAGATTATTTCAGAGCTTAAAGATTTAATGACAGCCCTGTTGCATTTCAAACTTGCATGGGGCCTGTAGCCCCTTTCTTTTGGCTCATTTCTCCCTTTTAGAATGGGAGTACTTACCAAATGCCTGTACCTCCATTATATCTTGGAAGTAATTAACTTGTTTTTGATTTTTCAGGCTCACAGGGCCTTGCATTGTCTCAGAAGAGACTTTGGACTTGGACATTTGAGTAAAGGCTGGAATGAGTTAAGACTTTGGAGAACTGTTAAGAAGGCATGCTTGTGTTTTGAAATGTGAGAAGGACATGAATTTTGGGAGGGACCAGTGATGGAATGATACACTTTGGCTCTGTCCCCACCCAAGTCTCATGTCGAATTGTAGTTCCAAATGTTGAGAGAGGGACGTGGTGGGAGGTGACTGGATCATGGAGGTGAATTTCCCTCTTGCTGTCCTCAAGGTAGTGAATTCTCATGAGATCTAGTTGTTGAAATGTGTTTAGCACTTCCCCTTCATTCTCTCTCTTCTGCTGCCATGAAAGATGTCTTTGCTTCCTCTTTGCCCTTCTGCCAAAACTGTAAGTTTCCTGAGGCCCCCTAGCCATGCCTCCTATACAGCCTGTGGAACCATGAGTCAATTAAACCTCTTTTCTTCATATATTACCCAGTCTCAAGTAATCATTTATAGCAGGGTGAGAACAGACTAATTTAGAAGGCTAATCCAATACAAGTCATTCCATCAAAGCCTTCTTTTTTTTTCAGGTAATTCCAAAATTGGATATATCTATAGCCATTGCCTATTATGTCTTATAGCAGCTTTATGGGTAGTCTTATGAAAATATTACTGATCTTGATAAAAATGTATTACGTTTTACTGACTTTTCTGTGTCAATATACACACAAATAATTCTTTCAATAATGACCATATGAATTTAGAAGTATTTCAGTCTATCAAATGCAAACATTTTTCATCAACTAATTATATTTCAAGGCTTAGAAACACACTAATCTTTCTTTTGCCAAAATGCAATTATAAATAACTTTAATTATCAGAGACAAAGTAGCTGTAGTCTGAGTATACTGACTCCCCCACTTTATCATCTTACTAGATTCTGGTCTGAGGAGTTCATTGACCTTTTCCATCTACATGTAAACATTTTCTTTTTTGGTCATTTATTAGTTACACAGACCTTCACACCAGGCTGACTCACTAGCTCCTTACCTATAATGTTCAGATTTGGGACTTCATTATGGAATGGCTACAGTTCTTTGGAATTCCTTGTGACTCTAACATCAATGTACCACTACTCTTACGTTTCTTGGCATACAGACAGCTATAAAATCCAAAACAAGATTTCAAAAACAGAGTGGCTGTGAGTGGTGGCTTGTGCCTGTAATCCCAGCACTTTGGGAGGCTGAGGTGGGTGGATCACCTGAATTCAATAGTTCAAGACCAGCCTGGCCAACATGGTAAAACCCTGTCTCTACTAAAAATACAAAAATTAGCCAGGCGAGGTAGCTGGTGCCTGTAATCCCACGTACTTGGGAGGCTGAGGCAGGAGAATCACTTAAACCCAGGAAGTGGAGGCTGCAGTGAGCTGAGATGACACCACCGCACTCCAGCCTGGGCAACAGAGCAAGACACCATCAAAAAATAAAAATAAAAATAAAAATAAAAAAACAAAAAACAGAGTAATACAGGACTTGATCACTTGTAGTGTGTCATAAAATTACAATTACAAAACCACAAACCCATGAAATAGAACTATATCAAGGCCATTTGGTATACTGCCAACTCCAACCACAGTCATATGACTTATTAAATTTGATTTTTGTTACTTATGTTTTATAAGAGACAGAGTCTTGTTATGTTGCCTAGGCTGGCCTCAAACCCCTGTGCTCAAGGGATCCTCTCACCTCAGCCTCCTGAGAGCCTGGGATTATAGTTGCATAACTGCACACCTGGCTTTGCCTTTTTAAATTAGGAAAGGCAAGTTGAAACACATCATAAGCATAGGCATAGATGTTTTCTGGCACCCAGCTTCAATGTATAATTTACATACTTCAGAAGAAAGTTCTAGAGGTGTTTGCAATATGTGACACAGAGAAAGGTAAAAGGTTCATGAATTTTTCTGACACATAAATATTTGTACATAGAGTATCCCTAGGTTTTCCATCATGTAAATAATTTTGCTATTGTGTTTTATTTTGCCCCCCATGTTCCAATGTGTCACATATATTTTCATATTGTTTACAATACGAAACAGATGTTCTCTTTTTTAAAGTGCTTTACTCTTTTAGAAGGCAAACATGAGAAAAGGGAGAAAAAAAGTCTTTAACAGGATTCGAAGAGTACTTGATACGGAGTCACGTTTCTCTTTTCACAAGAAGAGAAGGGTATTTTTTGCAAATTAATAATAAAAGATAATTTAAGGTATTTAATAAAAAATAATTTTTCATCTTGATCTTCTGTGAATACATTTTATTTGCCCAATATTAAGTATCAGATGTGAATCTAAAAGAAGCTATAAACCAAAAGACTAACTGCTTAAGATATAACTCCTCTAACTCAACTAATACTCCAATAATGCACTAAAGTATTTCCTATGTATGTATTTTCCTGAAACGTATTAGACATTATTAGCTTCAGCTTACAACTAAACACAAATATTAGGGCAATTTTCACCAATGGCAAATGGAGAATTAATCTGTGTCAGATTACTACTACTACTAAGGAAACATGCCAAAATATTAAGGGCCAGTATCTTTAGAATGAAGGAACACAGCCAAGGCACAAGGTACAGTGTACTTTTGCTTTGCAAAAGCACAAGTGATTCCTGCTGGCTCATGAGATGGTATGAGAGAATTATAACTGGATAGATACACAATAATTGTGCTAATCCAAGTTATATAATAATAACATTATGAAGGAAGCAGTGTTGTTCATTATCCCTTTGCAAACCACTACTATAAATTCAGCTTCTGTGGCACATCACTTCCTGTGCAAACAAACATTGATAATACAACAAGCTGGAAATTCTTCAAAACTGGCAGATTGATAGCACAAATTACTCAGCAAAAGAGAAAGCCTTCAGCAGCTTCAGAAGTGCTTGCTATGTAAGCATGATTAAGTGTTCCTGTACAAAACCACAAATCACAATAATGAATCAGATGAAAATCTTCAATAAGAAACTTAAATGCACCAGCTGGTCTTCATCACTCAGCAATGTTACAATGTAAAATGATGACATTCTAAATAGCCGTGTTGGCAGCCTCAGCAGACTGTCTCGAGTTAGCTCCCTGTTTTGACAAGCACATCAAAAAGAAAAACTGACAAATCAAAAGAACATCACCCACTTTTTAAAACTCTGAGAAGAGAGAAAAAGAAACAACAAAAACAATGATTTTCACATCGACAGCTCTTAAGATTATTAAAACACATTAAAATGAAAAGCTCTATAACCCTATGTCAAACGCTTCAAAACCTATTTAATGAATACTAAAATTTGCTTAGTCGTGAGTCCACATTGTTTTAAAGATGTTTATTTTAAAGCAAGCACATGTAGGTTATTTTTCTTAATTGTTGATCAACTATGGAGTCAGTTATACTACAGTCTTAGCAATATATTAAACTATATAAAATAATTCAAAATATATAACAATAAGTAAACTATGACTAACAATACATAAAATAGCTACAGGTGTGACATGTTGAAAACTAGATCAGATTACACTTGATTTTCATCACACTGAAGTAATTCAGTAGTTTGGGTAAACTCGGCTGGAACAAAGTATGCTTTTCTTATTTTAAACTACAAACAATGGCTTAGGCATATTCAGATGTACATGTTGATACCATCTGGCTCTGTTTCCCCACCCAAATTTCATCTCGAACTGTAATCCGAATTGTAATCCCCAAATGTTGAGGAAAGGACTTGGTGGGAGGTGATTGGATCATGGGAGCAGTTTCTCTCATGCTGTTCTTGTGATAGTGAGTGAGCTCTCATGAGATCTGTTGCTTTAAAAGCATTTGGCAGTTTCTCCTGCTCCCGCCCCCACCTCTCCTACTGCCTTGGGAAGAAGATGTCTTCTTCCTCTTCACCTTCCACCATGATTGTAAGTTTTCTGAGGCCTCCCCAGCCATGCAAAGCTGTGAGTCAATTAAACCTCTTTTGTTTATAAATTACTCAGTCTCAGGTAATATCTTTACTGTAGTGTGACAGTGAATTAATACATGTTGTTATTTCCATGATACAATATCCATGTTAAGAAGTGTCTCCAAAACATACTCAATAATAGCACAGCACAGAGTAAAGAATTTGCTAATCGGGGAGGGCTCACCTCTTAGCTAAATAGAAAGTACTGACTTCATTACAGGTTATTGTCACTGAAACCAGAGGAAGTTTACCAATTAAATTCTTAAACTTTATCAACGAATTTAATAAAAAGAAATATAATTAGTATTAAATATAAGAAATATAAGAAAAAAGAAATATAATTAGTATGCAATGTAAATGAAAAATATTTGTCTGCTATGCCTGGATTAAATTTCATGCAAAATACATTTATCTTAAATATACTGCCAAAGTGAGTGGGTTGAACACAAGTCTATTTAATTGCCACTAGAAAAGATAGATCCAAGATTGACAGAAGATAACCTGAATGAAAATGCAACTTACTTTTAATTTTTAAGGAAAATAAAACAACTTTTACCAAGAAACATTATAATACAAGACTTTGGAATACATTAATATATGTACACATTTAAAAAAACTCTTTATTTATGGAAATCAGGTGGCTATGGCTAAGATATGTATCTGATAAACAAATATTGCCTATTTATATATCTAAATTTGAAAGTTCTTTAAAATATGAAGCTACTACCTGAGTAATATTCATAGGTTAAAGAGTAAACTGAAAAATAACATCAATGGCAAAGTTTACCAGGTCATCTTCATGAGGTAAATTTGAAAAGTCATTTTTAAGATTCTCATGGAAGTCTAGTGATCCTTTAATAAAATGTTTAAATAAGTAAGATTACTGTGAATATTGTGAATAGAATATTATTTTTACATCATCATGCAAAATCCTCTGACAATAATAATCAAGTATCCACCAATGTCTACCTTTTAGTTATGAAGGTTTTTTTTAAGAATATCAAGATTGTGGAGTTTGGAACTGGGGGCAGACATTGAAAGTTTTCAGATTTTAAAATCTATTAATATTAAAAGAACATAATAATACTTCAAATAATTTTCAAATACATGTTGAATTCATTTACAGTCAAATCATGCATGCCTATGTGCATATTATTTTAGTAATAATTATGTTTACAAATTAATCCTCATAACAAATATTTCAATACCAAATAATAATCCTTAATATGTATCTACCATTTCTCTCTTTTTCTTTACAACAGAATTTCTCTCTTTCTGTCTCTCTCTGTATGTGTGTATACTCATTGTCTCTAATTTCTCTCCTACCAAATATTCTTAAACTCTCACTACACCAAAAATATTTTTGTCAAGTTTACAAATGATTTTCACATTACTAAAAGCCAAATGGTAAATTCTCAGTCCTTGATTTGATCTTTCAGTAGCATTTGATAATATTTAGTACTTGCTAATTTTTTTTGTCTATAGACATGGTTTTGTTATTATTATTCAGTTACAAATATTTTATGTGTTACGGTTTGTATGTTTGTCCTCTCCAAAACTTATGTTGAATGTTAATCTCGAATGTAACATTACTGAAAGGTTGGACTTTTAAGAAATGATTAGGTCATGAGGAATCTGCCCTCATAAATAAATTAATTCTCTCATAGATTAATCAATTAACAATTTATCATGGGAGTGGGTTAGTTATCATGAGAGTGGGTCTGAGAGTGGGTCTGTCATAAACAGCCAGTTTGGGCTTTCACCCCGCCCGTCTTGTCCTGTGATGCCTTTATCCATGTTAGGGTACAGCATGAGGCCCTCCACAGCAGCTGAACAGATGTAGCTGCTTAACATTTGACTTCCTGGTCTTTAGAACTGTAAAACATACATTTTCATTATAAATTATCCAGGCTCATGTATTCAGATGTATTCAGTTACAGCAACAGAAAGTAGACTAAGACAATATGTATAATTCAGAATATAAGTCATCATGCTATACCTTTATCAAAATGCCAGAGTCATGTGTCTAACTACATAGGTATCTTTTAAAAATTTTTTAATGTTTAATTTTTATGGGTATATAGGTGGTGTATAAATTCATGGGGGTACATGAAGTATTTGATACAGGCATACCATGTGCAGTAATCACATCAGGGTTAATAGGTTATCCATCACTTCAAGCATTTATCATTTCTTTTTGTTACAAACATTCCACCTATAATTTTAGTTATTTTAAAATATACAGTAAATTACGGTTGACTGTAGTCACCATGTTGTGCTATCAAATATTTAAGATTTTATACATTCTGTCTAACTGTATTTTTTGTACCCATTAACCATTCCCACTGCCCTCATCCCCTACTTTCCCACTATCCTTCTCAGCTGCTGGTAATCATCCTTCTACTCTCTATCTATATGAGTTCAATTGTTTTACTTTTTGGCTCTTTCAAATCAGTGAGAACATGTGAAGTTTGTCTTTCTGTGCCTGGCTTATTTCACTTAATATAATGTCCTCCAATACCATCCATGTTGTTAGAAATGACAGGATCTCAGTAATTTTTTTATGGCTGACTAGTAGTCTATTGTGTATATATACCACATTTTCTTTATCTGTTCATCTGTTCATGGACCCTGAAGTTGCTTTCAAATCTTGGCTATTGTGATTAGTGCTGTAATAAGCATGGGAGTGCAGATATCTTTTCCTTTCTTTTGGGTATATATCTAGCATGGGATTCATAGAAATCTTGATCTTAATATGCCCTGAACTGAGGGTTTATTCAATCCCTACATACAACACTCTGCACCCACCACAAAAAAACAAATAATAACCAGCCAATTAACTAACAAAGAAAAGTATCTATTCCTATCACTTTCTTCCCATCTTACATTTCATCCTTTGTATTGCTCAGATCAAATTTTTGCAGGCATCATTGACTTCTCCTCTCTAACTTGTTATCAAACCCTACTGGCTCTTCAATGTAAATATTTCAAAAGCTTAATTATTTTTTACTTCCTTCACTGCTATCATCCAAGTCTAAGCCATCATCATCTCCCATCTGAATGGCTGAAATTGATCTCCATGGTCCTACCCTTGCCTATTGCAACCCAATGTCAGTATAGTCCAAGAGTTTAGGTAGAGCTTAAATGTAACTAGGAGCTTGACTTTTGTTGTTCCTGGAACTCTCACTCTTCCCTTCAACCTTAGTCTTTGATATTTGAATTTGAATCTAGATACCCAAGTGACTCAACCTCCTTCTGCCTTTCTTTATTTAGGTTCTTTCATACTCCATGCAGCCACCCTAATTAGACTTGCAACATCCTCTCCCTTCATCCTACCAATACTCTCTCTCCTCCTTCTTTATTTTTCTCCTTAAAATTAAGTTTCTGTACCATACCTCTAGCATAAAGAAAAGCACATGATACAAAGAACTGCTCAATAAATACTTACTTAAGTGGTGACCGCAACTGATCCTACTATTTCTAGTTTAAAGAATTTAATCTAGTCATTAAATTCTAAATATTTTCACCACTTGTTTTACTCACCTTTTATTTGTCATCATAATCTCACGGATATTATATAATCAAATTGTATTTATTTTATTGTACCATTTAATTTTTTAATAATTAAACTATCATTTAAAATTAAATTTTTATATGCAAAGAAACAAATTGAGAAAGATGATGTAATAAGCACACATGGTTAATAAGAGGCAGAGCAAAAATTTAAGCCAGTCTTCTTATTTTGAAACTTGTATTTGAAACTTTTATTGTCACAAAAAAACAGAGCATCTGGTGATTCTTCTTTATGTCTTTAATGCAATTAAATGTGGATTACTTTTTGCTGTTTTTAGATATTTTACTCAAAACATATCTTCTATTAAGTCTGTCTATTTTACATTATGATGTTCATAATTTCTTTATAATCATGTTGTATTTAATACAGATGTACAAGTTAGGGATTGATTAAATTGTTTTTAAAGGTTTTGTTTTATAGAGTCAACTAATTCAGATTTATTTAGACTTAATCTCAGTTATGAAAATGTAGACACAATGATCAAGACCAAAATGTATAAAGAGTTGTAAATCTCACAAATACTTTAAAATATTCATTATGATAATTATTAAGTAGGCAAGACAGAACTATTTATAAAATTTCATAATCATAGCATTCTCTGATAATATTGTATCTTTTCCGTGCCAATTTTTAAAATGACTGTCATTTTGAATTGCAGAAATTCCAGAAATGTTTTTCTCTGTGTTACCTTCACAATAATGTGTAATATGGATTGATAACAAATACTTGTGTTTTCAATTTCAGAATATATATTTTCAAGGATATTTGGAGGATTTGAGTATCAGATAAGTCAGAATGAGCATTCTAGAGAAAGTCATTTAAACCTAATGCTTCTTAAATGATTGTTCCATTGATAGTGAAGCCAGAATCTGATAGTCACAAACTTTTTTCTGGAAATCTTCCATGAGTTGGGAAGGTTGTCAAAGCTCTTCTCTTTTAGGAAGAAGGGTGGAAATCAGATTTGAATCAGTATAGCATTAGATCAATTCTCTCCCTCTTGATAAAACTGTAAATGCATATACACAAAGATTTTAGATTCCTATTACTAACACAGGCTTTTGGCCCAAGTCTAGCCATGATTCAAAGTTATTGCTACAAATCTGCTTAAGGGTCTCCATTGACTTTTTGAAAACAAAGAGTGAGACTTCTATTACAGAGGAAGTGGATACTGATTAAGGGGTTCTGATTTAGTCTGCCATGAAGTATATCATAACCATGCTTTCACTAATGTTGGGCCAAGCCCACATTAGTATTATTAGGATTGGCAATTTCACAAGTTAGGACAGTTGAGCGCTTATACTCCATAATTCCTACTTCTCTTTTCAATTCGTATTTTATTTTATTTTCTGTGTTACATGAAATAATTCCTGGAACCTGTTGCACTCAGGAGCCCTGATTAAGACAAACTGGGAAATGGCAAGCAGAGATTGCGTACAAGTAGGGAAAAAGGATAATGAACATCTATCAAAGCAAGGCCTTATGAGTCAAATAGGGAGAGTAATAAAATAACTCGAACAAGATGGTATTGGGAACAGTACAAGATCTCTATTGTTGGAATAAAATGTTAAGGTCAGAGATGAATAAAAAAAACAGATGAATTTATTTTGTGCTGCTTATTTTGGTCTGGAGTCCCTCAAAATCTCCAATACATGGAGAAAAGGAAGGAAATTAACATTTATTGTATACCCACCATGTGCTGAGCTTGGAGTGATGTACTTTATATAAATTGCCACTTGCATCAACAGTTTAAAAACAGTAATAAGGCATGCAATGTAACTCTGAAGGAGAAGGAGGAAGAGGAGGGGGAGGAGGAGGAGGGGGAGAAAGAGAAGGAATACGGTTTTATTTAGTAAGTGTGATCTCCAAATAGCTTACTGAGTATAAATATACAACACACACATATACAAAGTGAAGATGATAGAAAATTAAGGGAAAAAGAAAATAATAAAATGCATTTGTTTGTATGTGAATAAAATATTTCTAAAAATATTCAAAAGACATCAAAAACATTTTTGCTTCCAGAAAAGGGATATGAGTGTGGAAGAGCCTGGGAATGAGACATTTCTCTGTACCTACCTTAGTATATTTTGAATTGTGAAACATGTGAATGCATTCTTATTTAAATAAAAATAAGAACAAGCATAATAATTCTGTTTTTCGAATACTTCCTATGTTCTAAGAACTGTGATGATCTATTTATACTGAAAATAAAAGTTTCCTGGAAAAAAATCCCTTTCATAATTTAAGAGCCACACATTCACATGCATCTCTGCAGATGTCTTCTTTATTTCTTGGGAGACTGAGAAAGCTCCTCTTTCTGCCCAGAGTAAGCCCCCATGCACACATCCACATTCAGGGTGCCTCTCTTCTCATTGTCTCAAAGACTTTGTCCCTCTTTCTCCTGAACCATAAACCTCTCTTGCTTTACTGAACTCCCCATCAATGAAAAACAGTCTCTGGTGGTAAACTCCAACCCTACAATAAAAGAACATAAAACAGTGCAAAAACTCCTTGATTTTTAATGAGACATTCCCATTGTTTTTTCCCCAAAACCTAATTTATAATTTCTTATTTTCTCTTCACTCCTCCATCTATTCTGCTTTGAATACCAGTTCCAGATTGCCAAATTCAATGGTTATTTTTTTTCTGTAATCATCTCTTTTTACTTCTGTGCAGAACAACAACAGACAACAACCTCCTTCGCCTTAAAATTTTACTTGGCTCTTGTTACACCAGGGACTCCTTATCATCTTCCACTTCACTAGTTGTTCCTTCCCAGTCTCTTTTGTAGACTCTTCCTCAATGCCTACCTCTAAAGAGTCTGAATTTCCCAGGGATCTATTCTCTTTTTTTGTCTTCAATCTCTCCTTATATGTTCTCATCAATTTCCATGAGTTTTAATGTTATTGATGTGTTGAAATCTATCTCTAGGCTGAGATCTTGTGATAACTATAACCTCCCACCCACCTTACTTCACATTTTTACTGCTTACCATATAAGCCTTTAAATTTAACATGTTTAAAATGGAGCTCTAGATTCTTACTCCCCTTCCCTTCAGTTCCTCAAACATGTCACATTCTTTCCTTCCTTAGGGCCTTTGCACAAGCTGTTTCCTCTGCCTCACTCTTCTTTCTGTGTTTTGCCTGATGACTTCCATTTAATTCTCTATGTTCATGCTTTGATGGCATACCTTCAGAGACCTGACAACTCTGCCAGTTTGGATATCATACCAACTTCATTTTCATGGGGAACTTCACAACAGTGATTTTATACTGTATTTATATATCTATTCTTCACTAAAAGAAAAACATATTAGACTTTAGCCTGCAGGAGAGCAATATGTACCTCTCTTTTATTCATTAATGTATCTGGCATGCCTAGAATATCTGGCATATTGCAGATAATAAATCATTGCTGAATAAATGAATGAAGAGATACAATAATATATTCTTCAATCTTTCTCCATTGCCATTATGAAAAATTTGCTTGATTCTATCAACTGAGAGCTCATAAGTGTCACAGGATCCTTTGGGTGTCACTTTTCCAGCACGAAACCTCTGTGGCTGGTGGTGCCTTTGCCCAAATTTTGCTCAGGCCCACTATGCTCGTTCCACCCACTCATCAGGCTGCACTTGGCTCATGCTACCAGCCAAGATCCCACACCTGCCAAGGGCAAGCCAGGAGCAGAGTAGTGCAGGGTGCATGAGTGAGCAAGCATGGGGTCTGGCCACTGTGAACAGCTAGGCAGACCAGTAGTTGCAGCAGGGTGGGCAGCTCCAGGCTCTGGCACAGGCACTGGCTCCATGCAAGCCAATGGCTGGATCAGATGTACCACAAGCAACATCTGCTGTAGGCACCTGTGTCTGGTTGAGGGGAATGTGGTGGTTCCTAGAAGCTTGGAGTCACTAGAAACCACAAAGCTCCAAAAAGGGTATCACAGCCCTGCTTGGGAAGCCCCTATGTCTGGACTCCCAGAATGACCACAGGTCTTTTCTCCTTCCTGTCACCCATAATATGGTGAGTGAGGGAAGGGGTGTGTTTCAACCCTGTTTGTGTTAAAGCTCCTTCAGTTCCACCATTCAGCAGCTCCCAACTTCTTGTCCCTGGTCCAGGAAGAATGAGGTACATGGACAACTGGAGGGTGAGCAAGGCAGACAGGAGCTTTATTGAGCAACAGAACTGCTCTCAGGAGACCTGAAGTGGGTAGCTCCTTTCTGCAGGCAGGTCGTCCAATAAGTGTCCAGCTCTCAGCCCAGAGGAGACCCATAGTGGGTAGCTCTTTTCCACAGAAAGGGCATCCCAATGATTGTCCAGCTCTCATCAGATAGAAGACCCATAGTGGGTAGCTCCTTTCTGCAGGCAGATCGTCCTGATGAGTGCAGCCCTCAATACAGAGGAGAACAGAAGCTCCTATCCACAGGCAGATCATCCCAACAAGTGTCCAGCTCTCAGCCACGAGGAGAACTGGAGTGAGTAGCTCCTTTCTGCAGGCAGGAAATCCCAATGAGTGTCCAGCTCTCAGAGGGTAAGAGACCTGGAGCAGGTAGCTCCTTTCTGCAGGTAGGTCATCCCAACGAGTTAAAGAGACCCAAAGTGGGTAGCTCCTTCTGTAACTGGTAGTCCCAATGTTTGTATGAGTCTGGCTGAGTCCAGGGTTTTTATGGGCTCAGAAGGGAGGAAGTGCATGCTGATTAGTCCATGGGAGGCCATGGGCAGGCCTGGAAAAAGCACAATTCTCGCTCCTGTCCACCAACTTCATTCAGAACTAGCAGCCTGGCTCCCAGGCTTCAGGTCTTTCTTGGCTTGAAAAAGGGGTTTCACCAGGGACCTACCCCTTTCTGACCAGGAACCTGTCTGATTCCTGCCATCCATCAATCATGTCATCCATGGCATCTTGGCTGTCCACACCAAGGGGAGCCTGCTGGCCTGCATGAGCTGACCTCAGCACCCCTGGCCTCCATCCCATGCTTGTCAGCACCCAAACTCTGGTGGGGGCTGAGGCTGGGGGCTGGTGTGTCAGCACTGCCCTCAGCTCACACACACTTGACAACTTTGCCCCACCACAGAGCAGATGCCAGAGAAGGAAGTGGGCAGGAAGTGGGAGTAGGCACTTCCAAGTCTGTGGGGACAGGGGGGCTTCTGGGTCCCCAGAGTGCAGCAATGCCTGGATCTGGAGCTGCAGTTGGATGGCTGCATCTGTGCCCAGGAGCACAGTGTTCCCGCCCTGCTGTTCCTAACTCCCCATTGGCTCCATGGAGCATGTGACCCCAGCCATGCCTCCCCTGTTACAGCCAGCATCTTCACAGTGGCTGCTTCAGATGGGCTGCTGCTGCCATCAGTATAGTGGAAGATATACCACACCATCAATACAGAGTTTACTGATAATGCAAAACTGTCTTTTGATGACTTTGTATCTGTTTTATCCATCATTTACATAGAAAAATCAGAACACATATTTTGTAATGTCACATAATAATAAATGCATTAAAAATAACTCCTATAGACATGATGGTGGTTGCCTGTTGTCCCAGCTACTTTGGAGGCTGAGGCGGGAGAATGGCATAAACCCAGGAAGTGGAGCTTGCAGTGAGCTGAGATCACACCACTGCACTCCAGCCTGGGAGACAGAGCGAGACTCTGTTTCAAAAATAAATAAATAAAATAAATAAAAAGTAAATAACTCCTATAAGTGAAAATAACATTTTAGGGTTATCTATATAAATAAAATCAAATAAATTATGACTTTTGCTAAACAGAGAAAATGTACTTTGGATTTTTTAATTATGTTTACATTTCTATACATGTTGAAAAGAACTATACCTTTGAGTCACTGAATGAATAAAGTTAAAATGAGTAGAAATATAACATGTAAAACTCAAGTCATATTTATTTTTAGACCATTTATTAAGAGCACAGTAGCCCGATATTTTGAGGCCATACTTGCACTCAAATAATGCATTCCCAGGAACTAGGACAGTAGCCAATTATAGATAAGGATAAGGGGCAATATTTGTGATTTATCAACCCCTCTTCCCCAAGTTCTTTCCTGAGGCAATTGTTCAATGAGTGTAAGTGGAGATCTTGTTAGTGAGGAAGAATTGTACAACTATATTGTACAATTATGTACAACTATATACTATATAAAATGTATTTGCATTTTAATAATGCAATCATTAACTTTCAAGACTTTTTCCACATAGTATTGAGTCTATACCCAAAGGAGGAAAACTGAACCATGGTGTAGTTGAAAAGAGACAATTTTAATGCCTACTAATTTTAATCTTGACAGTTTTGTTTTTTTCTTCTCAGCTTGTTTCTGATACATAGCATAGCACAGGACTTCATAAAACTGAAACCTATTATTTGCTTGTTTACAATTATTTTATATTTATATTTAAATGAATATTATCTTCACTCCTCCCAATCTTTTCAGTCTTTAATAGTCACAGTTCTACTCTCTTCTTCTATGACGTCAACTTTGTTAGCTCCTACATATGAGTGATAACGTGTTGTATTTGCCTTCTTGTTCCTTGACTCTTTTCACTTAATGTAATGTCCTCTTGACTCATATCTGTCTCCTCAAAGGGAGAGGCTGTTTAACAGAAACAAAATTACCTCTAGATAGGAGAAATAAATTCTAGTGTTCTATAACTGTATAGCATGACTGCAGTTAATAATTTAGTGTATATTTGTCAATAGCTAGACGAGAGGATTTTGAATGCTCTCAACACAAAGAAATAATAAAATCTGAAGTGATTAATATGTTACTTACCATAATATGAAATATCTATAATAATGTCTTAATTAAATATAAAATAAAAGATTCAAATCATAGAGCCCCTGAAAAATGTATATTGTCCCTATGTGGAATTATGTAGTTATCTCTCTATTGAATTAATGCTGATGGAAAAGCAAGACTATAGTAGCCTTCATTATTAATTTGAATTTTCTACAATGGGTAGTACCATGTCTTACATATAATAGGTACTTAATAAATATGTACTGAGTTGAAAATATTTTTCCTATTTACTTCAGTTTAATAAAACAAGAGAAAGAAAAGACCATGCATCACGGAAATACTTGTAATGTAGTTGTAGCTTCTTTTAGAAAAATTGCGGAAAATCTAAAAAATAATATGACTTTCATCAATATGCTAATCATTCTTCAGACCATTATGTTTAAAAAGAATAATACAAACTGTCTGAAGCAACTCTATCTCTACCTAGAGAAGGGTACTTCTTATAAATTTAACACCACGAATGCACTTACATTATTTTAAAATTATGTAATATTTTTTATATTTTCCTCAATAGTTCATTTATCTTTATACTGATAATTTATCAGCTTAAAGAGCAAGGTTGTATGACTTTCCAGAATCTATTAACATCCAAGGGGAATTAGGAATTAGGATATGAAACATTAAAAACAATACATCAAATATGTAATTTGATAAACCGTGTAGCTTTTTTATCTCAACAAAAGTTGTTTTTTTCTTCCTCTTGTAGCTGAAAAATTTAATCAGCTTTTGAATCAGTCAAACATTAACACTGGATCTTTTAAGTGAATCATGATTTGTAATAAATTTATAAAAAAATACTGGGAGTTGTATTTTTGTTTGTTGATACACTCCACCATTTAAAAACTTCTCGGTATAATGATCAACAGGAGGGGTGTTAACAGAGTTAGATTTCTCTGTGTCTGAGGGAGAGATTGTAGATTATCACAACAGCAGAAACTGAATAAACAGGGACAAGATAAGAGTTCATTCTCAAGGTGCATACATGGTCTGGATGATGCATAAAATAAAATCCTTCTCTCTTCTATACAATTAACTACAGACCATGAAATGTGTATATAGTGTACGTTTTAAAGTTTAATTTGAAAATCAATTTGTCCTTTCTAATCATTTTGTTTTGTAACAATAATTCTTTAACTTTTATCTTTAATGATCATGATTTTAGTTCATTACATGGCCTTTATAACCAAAGTGAGTTTGGCATAGAAGAACACGGAGAAATTGCTAGCAAAGGGCCATTCACAACATGGCCCCAGAAGTGTCTACATTTAAACATTGAGATACTTTAGCTTCCAGAAGAGAAGCCCAAGGCATAATATTCTTTATCATTGATAATTTCATTATTCTTTATGTTTATCAGATTTTTGAATCACTACAGAAGTTGGGAAAGAAATTGACTTAAACTCTGGCTTATTTTCTTACGGGTATCTTTGAATTGTCTGAAATTAAGAACCTAAGAAATCCTCCACAACGAAAATTCTACATTGGAATAAAAATGATAATAGAAAGGTCTTTTCAAATTGCCTGCAAAGTCATCAGCTGGCTATAGTTTAGACTTAATCTGGCCAAGTGAAGAGGCAATGATTCAAATCTTCCAGGACCATTATTTTGAACACATGGAGGTTACAATGGAAATATTTGCATCAGATAACTTTACTAAAATGGATTTGCAATTTTTAGTTATAATGCACATCTCCCTTAAAAGAAAAGCTGTTCACAGAAAACATGTCACTTTTTACTCATTATCTGTTTTTAGCAAACATTCAGGACTCAATGTTGTCCTCAATGTTAGCATTTCTTAAATTGAAAAGTATCACAATAATCATAATCCTTGGAACCTGCTCTACAATATTACAAAGTTTCAATATGGGATGTGACTATAAAATGATAATAATGAACCATATTTTCTTGCACTCAGATTAACACCAGCATTATATAATTAGTTGGGAAGGCAAGCAATTTTGTTTTCACATTAAAGGAAATACAAAGGCCATTTATTGGAGTGAGGATTATTTATTCTATGAAGCTAAATGGGAAAAGTAGATAGGCAGATACTGCTTATATCTCAATAGAAAATTGCAGTCGTACAAATATTAGGATACCAACATTTCCAATTTGGTTTAGTACATTCAGACAAAAGGAACAGATAAAGTTAAGGTGACATTATTATATTTTCTGTCTCTAGGTTCTAAAAGTTTAACCTATCTTTCCCCTTTTTAGCATGTCAAAATATATAAAATTTTGAATCACAGAAACTGTAAATGAAATAATTTCACTTCAAACTTAACTCTTCCAAATTTTCCACATCTACAACACTATTATTTTAACAGATCTTCATGTTTAAAAGACAAAGTAAAATACTGGAAAACAAAACATTTCAAAGTCAAATTTTAGCATGTTTCACTTGTTGAAGAATTTCTTCTTTTTATGTATGTAATTATTATGTGAATTGTAAGTTAAAATCATAATTAAAAATTCCTTTTTTTGTCATGTTTTCCACAGGAGCTTTCGCTCATAGCAAGGATGCTAGAGTGTTACCCATTCTACCCAACTCCGACTCACAGACACTTTAAAAAAAGTCTCTTTAGTTGGAGAAACTGTCCTTAAATTCCATATGATTGTGATGGTACTTCCAATGATAATGTCAAATATTCTGGCTAAAGAGAAACATATCACACAGATTGCCTAGTCACAGTGCTCCATTAGCCTGTCCAAGGTGATTGGCTGGGAAATCTGCACCTTCTCAGGATTAGGCCCCAGCGTTTCCAAGCCATCTTACCATTTATAATTTTACAGCACACGAATGAACAATTGCTGAATCCTGTGATGTATATCATCACAAAAGCAGGCTCACAATTTGTGATCACTACTACCAAGTGAAGTGGGAAAACTAGGAGAGCAATAAAAGGGATTCTAATCTCCCAGAAGAGAAGTAAAATAATATATCTAGGATGATATATCAGTGACACAGCTTTACTCTAGTGATTTTACATAGCCATTTCAACAAATACTGGGCTATCTGTAATGATTTATTACAGATTCTCAACTTTCTTCCACAACACACACACGTGCACACACACCAAAATGAGATATCCAATTCATTCTCGAGTCTTTGGTTTGACTGTCCAAATGCATTCTGTACACTTGTACCCTCACCAACCCCATTGCACCACCAGAATCTTCCCCCAGGAGTTACTGCCCTCACCCTCTGACTAACTAGACCTAGAATTTCACTGTTGCTTCTCACAGCATATGCAGTGATCCTTTAGAAAGGAAACTCATTTCTTATTTGTATCTTGACTGAGGCCCTGCCACTGTTTGCCTGTTACATTTGTGATAAAATTCAAAACCTCCCTTACACAGCTTCAAAGCCCTATAAGATGTGAGTACTGCACAGTTTTGGACCAGATACCTTACTTCTTTTATAACCACACTGGCCATTTTACTGTTCTATGGGAACACGCCAAATCCGTTCTGCTACAAGATCTTTGCAATCTCTGTTCCCTGTGTTTGGCTCACTCTTGCCTGATATCTGAAAATGACTCTTTTCTTTTCACTCAAGTAATTCTTCAAACATTATCTATAATGAGAAAGTTTCCTTAACTGCTCTGTCACCCTGCCTCTTTCCTCAGTCACCTCTGTATCTGCCTTGTCATTGTTCACTATCTTAAATCATATTATGCAGTGTTCGATTTCTTTGTTGTCTGTCTTCCACTCCAAAATGTGAAAGTAACAAGATTAGAGGCTTTCTTTGTCCTTCTAACACCATAACCCAGGTGCCTATATGCATTACTGGCTCACAATGATGATCAATATGTGTGTTCAATGATAAACACATTTTGAGTAAATGAATGCAGTAGAAATCTCAAGTAAGAACAAAAAATTAGATAATAAATTGGGCAACATACAAGTTATCAATGCCCTGTGGACAAGTAGTTTCATTGCTTTAGCTGACTAGACACTGCAAATTAATACATTAAGTAATCACAAGTTAGATCAGGTAAAAGTCTCTATTTACAGAAAGACTACATAACTTTTTGGAAATTTTTATAATGGGTGGTAGGTGCAAAAGCACCTACCAGGTGGAGGCAAGAGAATAAAAACAAAATTATTCTAAAAGATTTAACTGCAAAGAGCAGCATAATTGCTCAATATGAAATAGAAGGAAACTAAAGGTAAAGAGAGGATATGGAATTCTTTTCTCCCCCTATGTTGTAAAAGAAGTGGAATTTTTGTATGCTTGCTTTAAAAAAATTATAGAATTTGCATTTGTTCATATATGCTAAGCAATAAGCTAACAGATAGAGAAAGATTAAAAATATTACACAAGCAATAATTGTTAGAGCAAGGAATACAAACACAAGAAATGATTGTTCTAGAGCCGAGAACACAAACTGATGGATTAGGGGTATATAAAAGAGGATGAGGAAGGTTATGGTTGATAACAATAATAGTAACCGTAATAAAAGCAACAATAAGAATAGAAGCCACTGTCCTGAGTGTTTCATGAGTATTAATTAAACTGATATCTGCACAAGCTAGTAAGCAAAATGTCAGAAAAGACCCCACTGGATGCTTTCTATTTTGTCTGTGAACAAAATGCTGAATTTGCCTACTGAGAACAGAAGGGAAGATAGCAATATATGCAGCTTAATGCAAACAGAGTTTTATAATAGCATTTTATAAAAAGAGATATAAACTGATTCAGGACACAGAACAAGTAACATAAAATGTGAATGGTCTAGTTGGGAATAAAGCATATTCATCAGTAGTGATACCAAGACAGTCACATAGATCTCAATAATAATATGTGGATTTCAGTCTTAAATACAGTAATAAATAAACAGCTGTGTGACTCTGGACAAGTCACTTAACAGGCAACTAATAATAGAGTTAATAGGCAGCAGATAATGGGAGGCTTTGAAATTGAACAGGTCTAAATTCAGCTCATAGCTATGGCAGTTTTCAATTCACATCAGCTGAGTTTCATTGTCTTAATCTGTAAAAGGAGGAAAATGATAGTAACTAAAAAATAAATTAATACATGTAAAATACCTATAAATTTCTTAGTAAACTCTTATAAATAAGCAGGTATTTTTATTTCTATGATTCTCAAACTAATTATCTTCCTTATCATTTTCATAATCATGATAATCCTTACCTTATATTTAGAATGCAGAATGGAATTAAATGTCTCTAAAGAATTTTCTAGATCCAAAATTAGTTTATTCTATACATGCAAATCCTAGATACATATCAGTCAACCTAATGTTAAAACGGGAGGAAAGAAAGCTATAAAAATGATAAAGAATGTATTCTACCCCTACAGATGTATTAGCTGTTTATATTTTGTCACTAAACCAGTAGACCTCTTGGATTTCAAAGCCTCCCATTATTTGTTGCCACAGTTAGTTGCCTGTTAACTGACTTCTCCAGAGTCACACAGTTGTCTATTTATTAATATATTTATGACTAAAATCTAGGTTTCTCTATCACACACAATATTACTGAGACCTGTGTGGATGTCTTTATATCAGTACAGACGAATACACTTTACTCCTCACTTAAATAATTATGTGTTAAGTATCTAGGACCTAAGGCTTAAATTTATGTAATTTATATTCTGTTTTCATGTAAGTCTTTATAACAGGCAAAATCCCTCTATGTTTAGTGAAGCCTCATAGTCTTATGATCATCTGGAAATTCCAGTATTTTTTGTATCTTATGTGCTACAGCTTTGTCTGTAAGAGTAAACAAGTGTTTATGTTTGGAAATGAATTATGTGCAATTGTTAGGGCATTTCTACAGATAGTCCCCAGTAGACAAGTTCTTCAAAACACTTACACAGTCTCCTATGCTTTTAACCAATGTAAAATTTGATGAGATAATTACTAAGATCCCATCACACACCTCTATTATTTTTCCACCATCAATGTACTTCTTAAGTTTTTTTGTAGTAAATTTCAAATAGATTTATTAATCAGGATAATGATAGCTACTCTCATGCATCTAAAAAGTTCAGTGTCTTAATGCAAAAGTTTATTTTTCTTTCATATAATAGGCCAATGAGACTATTTCTTGGATCATCATTCCTATGGTGATTCTGGAATTAAATTTCATTATATCTTGTGTTTATACCATCCCTTAGATCTCAGAATTACCTGCTTCCATCTTATAAGTAGAAAGGAAGGGGGGAAGCAGTCACACCCATATCTTAACCGTCTAAACTCTGAAGTGATAAGCATTACTTTTGTCCTGTTTTGACAAGCTAGTCCCATGATCTCAGAAAGATGTCAGGGCTAGTGGGAAGAGCTGCAGGAAACTAGTATCTGGCCTGTCAGGCACTTCCCAGAAATAAGTCCACCCTGTGAAAGAGGAACATCATCCTTTGTTCTATGGCTAACTGTCTCTCTGCTCAAAACTGAGTATCAATGAGTACAAATTACATATTCAAAATCACAATGTGAGGACAGAAATAAATCAGAAGTGAATTGAGCTCCATATTTTGACACTAGATAGGCCCAACTTTAAAAATGATCTTACACGTATTTTAAAGAAATCTAAAGAAAATAGTAAAATAAAGCAAGAATTTAGGAATAGAAAGATTATTCAGGCTGAAATATAGCAGCAATGACTACTAATTCCCTCATTATTTATCTACATTAGTCAGCAACAAGAAAAAAGATTTTATGCAAAGTTTAAAAATCAATATGCTCCAGTCCTTAATGTCCATTACCCAGAAATACTATTGTCTCTTTGCCAACAGTTGACTAGGAGGAGGTTTAGCTGTAATTTACCCAAAATGTTGAATTATTTAATAAAAATAATTCAGTAACAGCAAGTTTGGATTTAATATTTAAAATGTCATGATTAAAATAAAGTGAATTTATTAATGAATTCATAGCAATCATCATTCCAATTGATCACTGGAAATCACATTATTAATAATGATAATAAATACTCTAAAATTTTAAGAAATATAATTGATTAACTGGAGACAAATATTTAGAATAAGAAATATTTAATGAAGAGATCGGCAAAAACAGAAACATGTAAAGCGTTAATTAAGTTCATTATAGCACCTCTCCATCAAGCACTAATTGCATTAAAGTAATAGGTCTAAATATTAGTGAAAGTAAATAAATTACACACATTTTGTTACTGCTTGAAGATCCAGTACTTCTTTTCCACTGTTGAGCTTCTTTTTTTAAGTTTCTTTATCTTGTGCTAAAACTATCCTCCTCTTTGAGAAAATTGCCTAAGTTCCAAAAAATGTTATCAGTACAGTCAATTTCCTTTAACTTACCACCATTTTTTACCATGATTCATCCTGTTACAACTTAGGGATAATGGCTGATATCAAACCACCAACAGTGTCTACATAGCCCCTCCATTATTAAAGGCACACACAGATACATTTATTCCTGAAACTGAAAAAAGAATGTGACTTTTTGTTTGTTTGTTTGTTTGTTTGTTTATTTATTTATTTATGTTTTGAGACAGCGTTTCCCTCTGTCACCCAGGCTGGAGTGCAATGGCATGATCTCAGCTCACTGCAACATGTGCCTCCCTGGCTCAGTAGTTTCTCACGCCTCAACATCCTGAGCAGCTGGGATTACAGGCATGAGTGACAGCACACTGATAATGTTTGTATTTTTAGCAGACACAGGGTTTCACCATGCTGACCAGGCCCATCTCAAACGCGTGGCCTCAAGTGACCTTCCTGCCTGAGCCTCCCAAAGTGCTGGGATTACAGGCATGAGCCACCAGTGCCCAGGCCATACTAATTTTAAATAAAAAATAAACCATGACAGTTGAAAATTCAAAATTACTAATATCTAAACAGTATTCTTTACTGGTAAAGGGGTGAAACAAGAGGCATCGGCATATTGTTTACAGTAGAGAAATTGACACACTCCCCTTTGGAGGGTGTTTGACAATATATGTCAATATTTAAACATATTTTCTTTTTGACATAGCAATCCAATTACTAAGAATTTATGGCAAAAATATTCGCACACATGTTTATAAAGATACACACTGAAGAGTGTTGTACAAAGCATGATAATAAGAAAAACTAGAACTAACCCTAATAAATATTAGTAAATATTTATTTACTAATAAAGTATCTTATTATACTTTATTAATATATAAATATTAATAAATTGTATATATTTATATATGTCCCTCAATAAAGTATTAAGTAAATTATGGGATAGTCTTGTAATGGGTTTCTTTACAGCCATTTAAAGAAATGAGATAAAATCCATTTACTGAATTGCAAATGTTCAAAACATGTTATGTTAAAAAAGGCACAAAAATATGCATAAAATATTTCCATTTGGAGGTACGTGTGTTTGTGTAAATGTGTGTGGGTGTGTGTGTAGATAATTCGTGGAAGTGTAGGAGTGGAACTGAGTGGTCTGGGGAGGAAGGAATCAAATCTGTACTGTCTTTTCTATCATATGAAAAGACATTATCCACATCTTTTTTTCATAAGTGTTAAATTTTAAAAATAAAGAAGCTTTAAAATTGCTATCACTTATACCACCTTTGTGTAATATTTTCTACCCTTTTCTGTGTAGCTAATAAACAATCATAGTTTTTCTTAGTTCTTTCAAAATAATAAAGCAATATAGAAATAGACCAATTTAGAAGACCTGGAATAATCATTATTCTTAATAGGCAGCTAGTTTCCTCTTTCTCATAGACAAAAGAATAAGGTTTTTCTTTTATATAAAAAGCACCTACTACATATTTGTGTAAATGTATCCCTTCCTGCATTTCAGAAACCTAAGTAATGTTGATTAAATTTTACTATGAACCTGAGCATTTTAGTCTTCATCTCTTAAGGATATTTGATTAAGAGATATTAAGGTTCATCCAAAATACTTCTTTAAAAGTAACCTTCATTAATATCCAATTGTTTCTCTTCAAAGGTTTATACCAAATTCTTGTCTATTTGGGGAAGAAGAAGAAACCAAGAAATATTTGCATCTTCCTTTGCTGTACTTTTTCCCCTCAATTCATACTCTTTTCCTTGTATAGGGGACATTCATGAAGCACTAATTGGATGGCAGAGTAACGGCTTACGCGTGAAGGAATTCTTTCTGTTCACTGTTCACTTTACACCATCAGCTGGCCTTCATCTATTCCCTGGGTCACAGTGCACCTTTTTTGTGGCTAGCTGCTCCATTTGACCTCTTCTACTGATCATCAGTTTAAACCCCTGTTCTCACAGCTGAAATCTTGGTATACAAGCTTCAGAAGTATACGCAGAGGCACATTCATTACAAATCTGTTATACAGACTTCAAAGCCAGTATATACAGCAAATAGGACTGTGAAGGATCTCTACACAGATCCAAAATTTCCATCCTTCAAACACAAGGAGAGTTCCTGCTAAGCAGAAGGAGTCTTTAGGCCCAGTGGAGAAACAAAATCTCTCTGACAGGACATGCAAGGATTTAGCTATGCTCACTCATAAAAGTTGACATTCCTTGAGGCATCTAGTACATGTAAATCCTTCTCCTGTATTTTGGGATTTCTGGTCTAAAACTCCTATTCTCTGGTCATGGGGAGATGGGCAATGCTAAAGGATGTAAAGCAGAGAATCATTAAGGGCAGCAAATTTGTTGAAATTAAGTACCCTAATAATTTTTAACCCACTAAAGGTATGCCCACCCCCATGCTATTTCTCTTTAAGCATCTCTCTCACATTTTTTATAACACAATGATGGCTCATTGTTTCCATTCTCTTCCTTCTCAACTGCCAAAATCATGTCCCTGCTTTTATTTAATGTATAAGGTAATCTTAAATTTCATATCCTATGATCATGCCAAGAGTAAATCGATTTTCAAATACTTTGTCAATGGCAACCCAACAATTCACCTGTTAGCTATTAAATATACAAACAAGTCACTACCATATTTGTGGGTTAAAAAGCATTTCTAATGTGCTATGGGCACAAAGATGCAAGCATATTTAATTCTACCTTGGGTTGGGAGGGGAGACTGAACAGACCTTTCTCAATAATTAATGTTTATTGAGTGCTTTCATTGTGAAAAGTGCTTTACACAAATTATGTCTTTAATTCTCACAAAAACAGAGGGAGATACATAGTATAATTATCAACTCTATCTTTTAAACAAGAAAACTGAGTCTGGGATAATTTAATTTGCTCAAAGTCATTCTGGAGAAATGGATATGGAGCCAGACTTCAAAGCTAGTCAGTCCAGCTTCAAATTACATACCATTAACCATTATGCTAAAAGCCTTCTCAGAAATGGAGTCTGCCAGAAGAACAAAGGAACAAATGGGCAGGACATGTCATGAGAAAATAAAACACAGCCATAACCAACACCCATGATTATAAAATATACAACGTGTTTAGGAAAAAACAGTAATAGCTAACCCTATCATAATGCCTATCATGGATGAAGTAGTTCTAATTGTTTTTGCACATTAAGTCATTACTCCTTAAAGCAACATCACATAAAGTACTATTTGCATGATACCTACTTTACAGCAGAAAAATCTGAAGCACTCAGAGCTTGAGTAACCCGTCCAAGATCACAAAGCTAAGAACAGTGGAGCTAGACTGTGAAGCCAGGCATTCTGGCTGTGGCCCCTTGTGCTCTGATATACATCCTGTGCTCTCTACAGAATGAATTTCCTGCTGTGAGAAAGCCACAATGTGCCACTGGGAGAAAACTACAGAGGAGGCTCTAAAGCTACCTGGGACAGATTATAAAGGACCACGAGGACTTTGGACTTTAATCAACAGGTTCCTGATTTTCAACTGGAGAGGAAATATATATCAATAATGATAAGGTGTGTTGTGTATTCCAGAAATAAAGTCAATCCTGTGATTTATTTTCATATATGAGAAACATACTTTCTCTTTTTTGTGATGCATAACACCTAAACACAAAGCCTGACCAAATCATATTGACTGACTAATATACAATCTAAGTAGTTGAATTTTCTGATTATAAGCAATTCTCAATTAGGGGAGATTATACTCCCTTCTGGATGATAATAGAATAACTGGAGAACCTAAAAAGTGTATATTAAAAAAAAAAAAAAAAAAAAAAAAAATCTGGGTTAAAAGATGCTGAGAAACAGTACATTAGGCAATAGGTATACAGAAATTTCTTTTTTAAACATATAGGGTGGTGGTAAGATAAGTAACAATTCTACAATGTTTAGAAGCATATCTCGTTTATATAACATGCTTTATAAGTAACATAAGACAATAAAACATAATAAGAGCACAAATTCTAGAATCACAATGACCAGATTTAGTGTCAAAGTCTGCCAATTGAACAAATTAAGTGAATTCTCTGTCTCAGTTTTTATCACAGGTAAAATGGGGATAACAACTGCAAATCACCTTACTTCCAACTATTGTAAGATTAAATGAATTATACACATATATGCGTGTGTGTGTGTGTGTGTGTGTGCATACAGATACCAAGTTCCAGACATAAAGGAAACTCTATGAAATTTAGTTATGATCTGTGTTTTAAAAAGAGGAATCAAACGATGTTATACTAATTCACTATCCAAAGTACAATGACCATTTGTAAATGTAATTAATTTTTAAAAGTTTTGCAAACCTTCATCATCTTAACTAAAATAAATTTATGAAAAGTTAAGTATCTATAAACATCTGTTCACATACATAAAATTGATAATTATGGAAAAAGAATGTATATATGTATATATAAACAAGATAGGCATGATTTCAAATCTGAAATCTATACTTCGTATCTATCACCTATCTATCTATCTACCTATCTAACCATACCTATCAATTATGCTTCTACAGAACTAATCTCAGGCAGAACACCCAGAATCTCTGAGCCTCAGTTATGGGCATAATAGTGCTTAGTATAAAGCATTAGCGTCATTGTAAAAACTAAATCAATTTAAGGCACTTACTAAAGAGTATTGCATTTACTAAGTATGAAATAAATACAGGATTTAATTATCTCTGAAGACATTATTAATACAGTCATATTCCGTAGAAGTTAAATGTCTCACAAGTATGAGAAGCATTATTTTTAAATGATTATGATAAGTTTAATTCAGTTCAACAAACATTTGTGGAACGCTATATAGCTTATGCTTTGTGATTAAATCTTTCTGCCCCTTCAATATTTCACCAAAGGAAACACAAACACCATAGCTGTTCAATCAGTGATAATTTAAATACATTTAGATCTTCTTTTAAAAATTGTCGTTATAAACCATGGATTCCAAGATTGCACAGTTAAAACAGATACATTTTAGGACTCACTTTTTTGATAATTATTTTTGATAACTAGCATTTTACACTACTTTCATCATTTTCTACATAATGCCTTCTTAGGAGGTCAAAAGCACTTCCTTATTGATTCTTTTTTTTTTTTTTTTTTTTATCCTTCGGTGTAAATGAAGTAGAAACTAACATGGCTAGTTTTGTCCCACATCAACTTCTTCAACCTCACTCTGTCTTATTATGCCAAACCTTTTTCTTTTAATATCAGCAGCATCGATTGGTGCCAGCAACACTGATCTAGAAACAGTGCTAATTATCTGCAGCTGCACGGACAGCAAGGGAGCATAAAACACTGGGCTTCTTGCTCACAATATACAAAAACAATGAAACAATCACCCTCAGCTGTCAGCATCTGCAGATCTTTCCCCGAGGGTAACAATAGAAAAAGTGGATCACATTCAAAGCTTGGGAAACCCATCATGTATTTCATATTAAAGCATCTAAATAATGGGTTATGTTACCATCTTGGAAAAACGTGCTACAGCTAAAGTTCTTTCTCATTATTCACACCACTATTTTCTTTTAACTGGCAATGACAATGGTAACAGAAAGCGCAATAACAAAGATATCACCTGGTTTGAGACCAGTTCTTCACAGAAAAAGACATTTGGAGACAATATCCAAATATATGACTTTCAGCATCACGTATTTGGATGGTTTACACCATCCTCTACACTGGCAGTGGTGGTCAAAGCTAGAGTAAAACTATGATTTACCTAATCCTGTTATTTTTCTGATTTCAGAGGACAATTATTGTTATTTAAAATACTAAGGAAGGAAAAATTTACTAATTATTTCAATTATTTACAAATCCAAGTGAAGGACCTAGTAGTTTCTTAAAACCAATTTTTACATTCCTCATTTCATATTTAAATATCCTTCTTTAACAAGATCATGTGCCTTTCAGGGATATGTATGGAGCTGGAAGCCATCATCCCAGCAAACTAACACAGGAACAGAAAACCAAGCACCACATGTTCTCACTTATAAGTGAGAGCTGAACAATGAGAACACGTGGACACAGAGAGGGGAACAACACACACTGTGGCCTGTCAGTGTGTGTTGACAGTGGGGGGAAGGGGGAGCGAGAGCATCAAGATAAATAGCTAATGCATGCAGGGCTTAATACGTAGGTGATAGGCTGATAGGTGCAGCAAACCACCATGGAACACCTTTACCTATATAACAAGTCTGCACATTCTGCACATGTATCCCGGAACTTAAACTAAACTAAAATAAACATTTTAAAAATACTTCTTTTCCTTTTATTTGATAAATCATGCATTCATTTATTCTGCCAATTAAAACATATTTGTTGATTGATGCCTGTACCCTCCTTAATTCATTTTCAACAAATATACACAAAGCACTAAGAAAACAATGTGTAAACCTAGATTATCTAGATTGGAATTTCAATTGATCAAACTATTTGTCAAAATATTCTTCCTAAACATTTTACAAATGGCAGCTGTTTCACTAAACTCCTCAGAGAAAACATGTACTGAGCAGTAATGTAAGATATGGGTCCACAGTTGTAAATAAGACACCTTCACTGAGCTTTCAGTCAGTCAAAGGAGATCGATGTTAGACAGACTATTACAAATGCTGTGAGCATTATAAGATGAGAAGCTTAAAATTCTAAGGCAATGGAGAAATGAGTGTGATATATTGTATTGGGAAGAGGAGACTGGAAAGTGTGTTTGAAAAATTGTGTTCCCCTTGCAGAAAGAAATGGCAGGTTTCCTTTCTCTTTTATGAGATCAAGGGAAAAAAAGAATAAGTTGTTCCTTAAAAGGAAAAAAAGTAGCAATATGTATTCTAAACTATGCAAATGGCCAAAACTTGATTAATTAAGCCCACTTTCCCTGCTTTCTCTACGCCATCCCCAAAATACACACAATCCTCAAATCTAAGATCTGGATTATTTATATTAGCCATTTTTATTGATAAAGTGCTTGGCAAAGCTCTTCTTCCCTAAGCGTTGTATAAACATTCACTATGTACTGACATCCTCAAAGCAAATAAAGCATATCAAATATTAATCTTAAAATCAATTTGTTGGAAACTAGTGATTTATTTATTGAATAGAGTGTGGATTGAATGGAAATTTATAAATAGTCTCTATCAGAAATAAAACAGGACTAAATACTATTTACATAAAACATTTTGAAATTCACCCACTAAAAGCATTTTAGTCTCCCCTCTGAACCCCCTGCACCACTACACTGAAGGCAAAACTTCAGTAGTGCCCTATTAAGGATCTTTCAATTTTATATATTAAGGGATATTTGGCTATTGGTTTCTGATAGTCTTTATCATGTTAAGGAAGATTTTTGCCTGTAGTTAAGTCGTTTAATAAGTCAGAGAAGTAATGAGACAGCATAGTTGTAAAAAGCTTAGATTCTGGGATCAATCAGTACTGATTGGAATTGAAGCTCTGAAAAATTCTAGCTTTGTAGTCTTGAGTCAGTTACTTTAACCTCTCTTAGCTTCAGTGTCCAGCAAGTGTCAAAATGAGTGTGTCTCTGCCACAGACATGATATTAACTGCGAGGTCTTTGGTTGCTCTTTGACTTGGGTTCATGGGGCCGGGGGTGAAGTGGCAGGTGAATCTTTTCAAAGCTGTTAAATGTCTGCACATGGAAATCTTTCCCAGGGTGTCTAGAACTTGTGATAAAACAGCTTTTGCTTTTATGGGAGATGAACTTACATAGTGTCTGTAACTTAGGTGAGAGATCATATAGGAATCTCTTTTGACACCCTTCTCTTTTTTTATTTCACCCCCAATATACACACATTCACATACTAATATTTTTAAATTTGTTTGATTAACTAATAGAAAGGCCAAGAAATTTAGAATTCTAAGGAAATAAATAGAAAAATGAGTTTCTGGTCCAAAGCTTTGTTATCCCTTTGAAAAATTAGCATCAAAGTCAGGATTAACAGGGGATATGTTACTGATAACTGCTTCACTCATTTGTGCTTTCCCCTAGAATGCTAACTTTATAGAACTGTGATTTCCAAGAAGTCTTTTATTCTTTATATCACCAAATCATTGTTTCTTTCTCCTACTCCCTCTGTGTCTTCCACAAGTACATTATTGATATACCATGATTCTATCCCAAGTGAACACATTTCCAAACCCCCATACCTTTGTTACATCAACCTCCCTTGGTTCTAGAAATCTGCCACTATAGACTTAACATTGTGAAATAAAGACTTCTAATCCTTTTGGCATGTAAAAGAGGGTGTTATGTATATATGCTCTTACATTATAAGAAACATCAGTGTAACTTAAATATTTGTTTTCTAGAAATGCTATTTATATTCTTATTTTCCAATATTCTTATTCTTATCCTCTTACTCTTGGTGTGTTTGAGTAACAGAATTTATATGCAAGTACACTAAAGCCAAAAATCCAATTTTTCTCTAAGCATACACAAATAGCAAAATTTTCTTTGTTCATTTGATTTAAAAGCAATACATAAATAAAATCCATTATCAAAGAAAGAATATTCACAAAAAGTAACTTTAAAAATGATAAAGGAAATGAATACACCACTTGTTTTAGTCGGCTAACCAATGAATTCTTGTTTGATTGTTGACGCGTTCAAATTTTTAAGACTCAGCACCAAACTACACAGGCTATTTCTAAATTACTGGTCCTTCCCCAAACAGAGCCCGTCTAACAGAAGCAGTGATGGTTGTTATAAGATACTTGAAATCCTCCCTTCCTCTTTAAAAATTGTGAATCAGCATCCAGGGAATAGATGTAAGGACTCCACTGGTATGAGTGACTCCTACAGAAGGTGTCCTGAGGGGTTCAAGTCCCAATTCCCTATTTCGTGACTTTTAATCTCTTTTTATTAACATCAATCAGTTTCTCTCCTTTAACTTTCTAACTCTCTCCTGAGGGAAATAAAGATGTTTGAATAGCCACAAACAAAAATATGTGGAGGGAACAAAAGTTTAATTGTTCCTTAAACTTGAAAAAGCACAAACATTTAGATATAACATTTAAATATCATCTTTATATGACCTTCTTTATTTAATAATATATGCCTCAAATTCTATAATCTGTAGTAATTGTGATTGATACCAATGTTTAACCCAAGTGAATCATAATTGTATTAACCAAGCCTCTGTAACTGCTTCAATAAAACTCTGCATAACAGATTAGCAGGTGCTGCCAAATATTTATACCCTGCAGTTATTCCTGGTAAGGAGCATTGTTCAATCAGTGGGATTAAATTTAACAATGTTTACCTGTGTGTAAGCCTCCGGTGACTAATGCAGACTGCAGTCTGAGAATCTTGAGCAATGCATACTTTATGACGACTACATTTCATCTTTAAGCATGGATCCTTAGCTGGATCTAAAGCTAAAAAAAAAAAAAAAAAAAAAAGCTTCTGTAAAATGGAGGTATCAAATCCCATGAAACACAATTTGATCAGGTAATTTACATAGTGCTTAATTGTAAACTTTCTTCACATTCTTCCTCTGTTAAGAGATACTTCTGCTTCTACTCACATAACTCAGAGTTAACAGCTAGCTGTAGTTTAGTCTCATCCACTCTATTCAGAAGCTAAGATGCACATACGCCTATGATCAGACAATGTGTTATCAAAATAGAAACTTTAAGACCCAAACTTTCTGTGGTTGCTACTACTACCTTCTAAGCAGCAAAGGTGGTGAAATAAAGTTAGAGTATGTTACTGAAGTATTTTATGACAGTGGAAAACTACAATCTATACCCTTGCTTTCCCTAGATAAATGCTGCTGGGTAAATAAAAGGGATGAAACAAACAAACAAAAATGTCAGTGAACATTAATGGGTATCTTTGTTACCCAAAAACAGTCTGGAGCTGTATTTGGAGACTGGATGAATATGTCATAGTAAGAACTGAGATTCTGCATTTTCATTTTTACATCATTTGTGCATAACATTTGGACCACCATTTCTTCAAACAAACCTCTGTCTTGATGGCTGCCAACAAAAAGACTATGTGAAACGTTGATGGTTTCATTTTATAACAGCTTTATTTATATATAATTCACACACTACATAATTCAGGTAGTTAAGTTTACAACCAATGTTTTTCAGTATGTTTGCAATTGTAAAACTATCACCACAATCAATATTAGAATAATTTAATCACCAAAAATACCCAAACATATCCTCTTATTATCATCCCCTTCTCTCTCCCCTCCAACTAGTATTAGGCAACTACTCATTTAATTCCCATCTCTAGAGATTTTCCTATTCTGGACATTTTATATAAATTGAATGATAAAATTTGTGGTGCTTTGTGCCTAGCTTCTTTCACTTGAACAATGTTTCTGAAGTTCAATCATGTTGTACCATGAATCACTACTTCCTTCCTTTATATTGCTGAATATTATGCCATTTTACAGATATACCACATTTTATTTATTCACTAGTAGATATGCATTTTGACTGTATCCACTTTTTGGCTATTGTAAATAATACTGATATTGGTGATCATTCATGGTTAATCCCAGTGACACCTTTTTTTGTAACTTATTGTTGGGGGCAGACCAGAGGAGGAGTTGGTAAAAATAAGCAAAAGGCACTGAGTGTCCAGATTTGGTACATGCCAAAATTGAGAGAAAGAAACAATGAAATACGGTAAACAAAAAGTTCTAGTGCACAAAGAGAAATAAAACCAGAAAAAGGTGTATTTGGAATATGCAGAAGTATTCGGAAAGGCTCCAGGCTGACCAGTGGACATAAAATGTGGATTTGAGACAATCTTTGAGGGTAACTCAAGCTGATTCTTAAGCATATTTAGTCAATAGCCTAAATAAAGTGAATATATTTTGATAATCAATGCATTTTATTTATTTTATTATATTTTATTTTATTTTTGAGACAGTCTCTCTTTGACACCCTGGCTAGAGTTCAGTGGTGCGATCTTGGCTCACTGCAACCTCTGCCTCACAGGCTTAAGTGATTCTCCTGCCTCAGCCTCCCAAGGAGCTGGGACTACAGGCACGTGCCACCACACCCAGCTAATTTGTGTATTTTTGGTAGAGACAGGTTTCACCACGTTGGCCAGGCTGCTCTCGAACTCCTGATCCCAAATGATCCACCCACCTTAGCATCCCAAAGTGCTGGGATTACAGTGGTGAGCCACTGCTCTCGGCCTGAAAATCGATGAATTTAATAAAATACAGATATAAGCTATAATCAATATGCACATATATCTTACTAATTTCAATACATAAAGTATATTTCTGCAAAACTCTTGTTAGAGATTTTACATAACCATGAGATTTAAAATAATGTTAACACATATCATTGGTGAAATATTAACTAACATTTTGTATTATTCCATGCTAAAGTGGTCAAGACATTAAATGCATCTATTTGGAACACAAATGTTTCAATTTTCTACATACTAAGAGAATTTTTTAATAAGTAATGATAGATTAATTATAGCTTTCCCTATTTGGTCAGTAGCTTTAATAATGAAAATAAACTATATTACTTTTTCATTGTCTATAAGATGATAAATATACTTTGTTCACTATGCAAATATAAATTGCTACAACATTCTTTTCATACTAACACAGTTTGAATCATCATTAGGTAAAAAATGTTGTCTTTGAAGTATTGCACTACAAAAGTGTGTGACTTCTTGTTGGACAACATAAAAGAAAAAAACACAATAACTTAGAAGGCATCAAAAGTGTTTTGAGCTATTTTTAATGTTTAGTCTATGTTGATTTCTAATTATTAAAATCACTTTTTAAAATTCATTAAACAATTCTGCCTAACAATTAAATAATGTCATTGTTATCTGCCTCTGTACTGCATGTACATATATGTCATATACTCCTTTTGAGTATATTTAATCTTGGACTTATGTTCTGAAAAAGGAGTGTTTTTTTTTTTTTTTTTTGAGACGGAGTCTTGCCCTGTCGCCCAGGCTGGAGTGCAGTGGCCG
>NW_012118487.1:20657685-20768031 GCF_000951035.1 Colobus angolensis palliatus | reverse complement strand
GATGGTCTTGATCTCCTGACCTCGTGATCCGCCCGTCTCGGCCTCCCAAAGTGCTGGGATTACAGGCTTGAGCCACCGCGCCCGGCCAAAAGGAGTGTTTTCGTTTTGAAATAAAACACTATAGTACATATAAAATTATGATTAATTTAGTTATTATTTGAATGCAGACTGGTATGATTATAGCTATTTTTTTCTTTACTTTATAAAATCTACATTCGATAATTTCCAAAAGTTCTATGACACAGTTTTGTCATACATGCTCAAGAAAATAGAACTCAAAAATTGGCATACAGTGAAAACGGAACAAATTTAACACATGAAAAATAATGTAATTAGTTTTACATAAGATTCTATGTAAATGACCAAATAAGAGAGGAGCAGTATTTGTCAGGAGGTGGAAAATATAGGAGAAAGTGAATGTAAAGAATCAGATACATAGCATGTACAGTAACAAAAAGACCACTTTCTGTGCGTGAGATTTTAACCATCTGTATTTTTTAGTAGAACTCACATTGTTGGCAGCCTAAAAAATACAAAACATTACACACTGTAAATACAGATGCCTAAGATTTTATTCTTGAAATCACAACAATAACACAACAAATTTCTCTTGGCTGAAGTCCATGGATTAGACCTGGCATAAATTCATCATCTCCCTCTGTTGTATTCTTCTTTCCATCTTGTTTTCCATTTAACATCTCCTCTTCTGTTCTGCATGATTGTATTTAGTCTTCTCTCCAGAAACCAGTCAAACTACCTCTAGAAAGATTTCAGCAACTGCATTTGACTTCACTTGGCTATGTTCTTTTCTTCATCCTAATCTCTAATAAACTTTCTGGTCAGTGTAAACTAACGTGGGTACCTGACAAGTTTTTTTGGTTGTGTTTCAGAAAATAGCATCTGTATTTTAAACAACTGCCACATAATGTATCCTTTGAGCGTCATTACATTTGCAATGTAGTATTTCCCTCAATCTTTTGCCAGAATACTGTTTTTTAGTACAGAATTTTTCCTAGTTACTTCCAGACGAGCATAAACTAGGAAGAATCAGACCTTATCCAGTCCATAATGGTGGGAATGCCTGAGGCAGCAAGGGTAGGTGATACCAGAAACAAATGTGAATGAAGCCCTGTATGTCAGTAAAAAAGAAATATAATTCATGAGAAGTCCTAATGTGAAGGGAACAAGAAACTATGGATGCACAATGCAGGCAACAGGTCAGGAAAAAAAACATGGGTGGTAATTTACAGCTAGGAGAAGAAAAGTTCGTATTGATATTCATATTTAGTGCATGTGGCATAGGAAAAGGCAGTCACATCATTAAGGTGCAAAAAATGACATTAATGTTAGTATTAATAATTGAAATTAATTTTAACATGGAAGGCTGAAACTTTTAATCTGCACAAATTCTTCTCCAGATCTTAGCTGAGTTTGTTCACAAGTCTGTATTTTATATTAAATCCTAATAATTCTAAGTAAAATTACTCTTAAATCATGCTGTATATGATGCTTGGTAAACTTAAGGAGAAACAGTGCACCTTAGCTTGGCCAATTCCAGATAAAAATTTCTTAAATGTAATAGGAACTTAACCCCACTAATATTGACTCAGATTTGTGAAAGACCAGACTAGTATAAACTAATAATCTCCAATCTGTTAAGGTCATCTACATACCAAAGAATTTGAACCACATGATCTCTAAAATCATATTCTGCTCTAAAAGTGGATTACATTCTAGCATACAGTTTTGGCACCAGATATCATACAAGAATTGCATCTTGTCTCCAACAGATTCAACATTTTTATTAGCAGAGATGTATAAATAGTTATTAATAATTAGAATACATTGTTAAGTGGAACCTACATAAATATATATAATATACACAGAGAGAGAGACAGAGAGATAACATGATGGTGAATGGAAGAAAACTAGAATAAGTGACACCTTAGGTAAGTGTTAAAAGATATATAAGGCCCACCAAGTGCACAAAATGAAAGGAAACTCCAGTGTAAGTAGATAGAACAAATAGCAAAAACGTAGAAAAAGGATGCCCTACGCATGGAATGGCAAATAGTTCAGGACCAATGAACTATAAAATGCTCGTATCACCTGTGAGCATTGTGGAAAACACTGAACAGGAAGAGAGAAGCTTCTTAGCCTTCCAGAGTTTTATCATTTTGGTAATGTCATGGCCTGGCATGATTTTAAGTAGAAGAGTGGCATGATTATGTATTACAGAAAGACCACACACAAGAATTTGGAGATGGTTTGAAGTGTATGTGATTAAGACAGGAATATTAACCAGCTGTATGAGACAGAACGAATAAGAACGTGATCTAAGATAAATGGGTGTGAAGATGGAGAAGAGGAGATGCATTTCAAAGACATAAAGGACACTGATTCAATAGGGTCTAATTATTAATTTAATAGAAGGGGGAAATTGGTCAGAAATAAAATAAATGGTGTTTGGTGGCTCCACTGAACAATAAATAAGATATTTGGTGGCAAGAAAAATATATAGCGATTTGGTTGTGAGAAGTTAAGGTGATGACCTTATCTTTCATATTAGTGAAATGCCTGTGGTGACATCCAGAGACAAATACTCAGCTGTCACCTAGATATCTGGATCTAGTATTCCAAGGAAAAGTTAGGGGAAAGATGTCCCTCCAGTAGTCACCTTAAAGAATGTACGTTAGAAACATAATCAGTCTTGTAATCTAGTTCGATTTTTAGGATGCTCAGCTTGATGACATATTTAGAGTAAAAAGATGGAAAACCTATTTTTATGTCCAACTCTCTTATCCTCTTTCCACAGCACATTTTTGCATTGGAACAGAGAACTCAGGCACCATCTCCCAGGTTTTATTCATACTGAGACCAGAATAATGGACAATGATTTTCTTGGAGTCATGAACTTCTTGCCCATCGTCTTACTATTTTGAGAACAGGGATGCAGAAACCATTAAAAAACAAAAACAAAAACACACACAAAAAAACAGTACTCAGAATCCCTTTATGTACTTTGAGCGAACCCTCTACTCTGGACGAAAAATGACTGGAAAGTTCTTAGACCTTAGAATTTCAATGTCCTTTAAAATACTGACATAATCACAACACCCAAAAACCTCTGATAATTGAAAGGTCTTTGTTTTTTTGTTTTTGCTGTTATTGCCAGGGACTTGCATATACTTGTGAAAATCTGATACTTGTGAAATACTTGTGAAAATTTGATAAATAAAATGATACTGTTAATTAATGTAAATTAATTTATAATTTCAACTCAATTTAGTGTTTAGCTTCAAAAGGATTACTATTTTTAATTGCAGGGTGGTGTGCTGCAGAATTATAACTTTTTTACAGGATATACATGTAGTCGTATACATTACATGATACACAAATCATATTGATTTTTACAGTATGCAAATTTCAAAATTCTATACACATTTGTTCTAAGGATTTGGATGGGATATTGTATGAACATTCAATTATTGCAATTTATTCAATATCTGCTATGTGCCAGTACAGTTCTTTTTTGTTTATGTGTAAAATATCCTTAAAGCCATTTTCTGAATCATGTTAGCATCTCAGTTTTAGATGTCAGAAAACTATAGCTCAAATATCCTAGGATGTATAACTGGCAACTAGTAGAACCAGTTTCAAACCCAAGCCCTTGGAATTACAAAACGTGAATAATTTGCCACTGAAGAATCCTGTTTCCTGAGCTTGCAGTGAGATTCAGAGTAGCTGAAACAATGTCCTGTGATCAGCTGACCTTTATATTCTCTATAACAGAATAAAAAGTTAAAACTTTTGCTGAAATAATATTCATATATAAGATCTAGTAAGACAAGAAGAAAAGACTGTAAGATTGACTATTACCAGAGTATTTGTCTAGTTTTGATTCTGAGAATTCATTCTTATGGTTACATTTATTGCTTTCTCTCTAATAAATCAGTTCCATATACAATTGCTTGGAACCTAATACTGTATTCTGATAATTTGCCTACCCAGAAAACCATTCAACAATTCCTAAAAGCCATCTATTTAATCTGATCTTTACATTTCACATTAAAGCGCTATCATTTTAACGCAAAATACAGACTTTCTTGGGAAACCCTTCAACTATTTGATCTGTTCATTAATTTTTCACTACTTTAAAATATTCTGTTCTATGTTAACTCTGCCTCTTTTCCCAGGCATATTTCTAGGCAGGGGTATTGTTTCCTCATACCTGTTGCTTCTACAGCACTGCTTCTGTCACATACTCTTTATCCCTCGCAACTCAGAACTCTCTTGTGCCACTTTGCTCTTTCATCACAGCATGGCCACGTCAAAGGATTCTTTCGGTAAATATTGTTGTCATTCTTTTCTATAGAGATTCATTTCCATGCAGATGTACTTAAGGGAAGTTTTTGTTGTTGTTATCTCTAGAATTCATAAGCCTGTTCTCCATCACCAGAGCCTTCTTCCAAGGAGTACATATATCCCTGCATTCACATTGAAGCATTATTTTTCAGCTCTCAGAAATGTGTGAATTTAATAGAGCTCAAGGAAACATTAATACCCTGGCTTCTGGCTCTATTCTTGCATGACTGATACAATATATATACAATCATCCTTTTATATCTGTAGAGTATTGGTTCCAGGACCCTGGAGGGTACCAAAATCTGCAGATGCTCAAGACCCTTATATAAAATGGTGTAGTACTTCCAAATAATCTACACACATCCTCTTGTATAGCTTAAGTAATCTCTAGATTATCATACCTAATACAATGTAAATGCTATAAAATAGTTGGCATACTGTATTTATTTTATTAGTATTTTTATTGTTATATTGCTATTTTAATTTTTTTCAAATCTTTTTGGTCTGTGGATGCTTGAATCCATGGATGTGGCGTCTGCTTATTCTGAGGGCCAGTTGTAATCTGATTTAAGCAACAAGTCAGTCCTTACCGCAATCTCCGTAAAACCTTAAATATCCAGCTGAAAGAAGTTAGTCACATTGTTCAAACAAGGTCATTACCCTATGGAAATCTAAAATGCCCTTTATTACATAGCTGTAGAAAATCCTTTACTACTTCTACGGCAAGAAAAGTATTGGCTAGGCTTTATAACTTTAAAATGAAAAAGTTTAAATTTGTGACAAGTCTGCTTGTGTTCAGTAGAACCTCTAAGAGCTTACTGATGACACTTTTGTCAACAGCTTTTCCTCCTTTCTTGAGTGAAGGTGACAGGGCAGTGCTTAATTAGGAATATTACCATTGGCCAAAGTCTAATGATGCTAAGGTATTAGATCTTCTAAATATCAGTGTATTTCAGAATTTTATTTTGTTTCAAGAGGATTTATGAAAGAAATATATTTTTCACATATTTCTAAGTGTCAAAAGGAAAAAGAATACAAGATAAATTCAGTGCTAATAAAATATGCACAAGGTTCATGCAAATCGGGAAGGCTAAGAAGACACTTAATGAAAATAAGTTTTAAAAATAGAAATATATTTATTTTTTGAGCTTGAGCAGTAGTAGCAGTCCGTTATTATTATAATAGCAAGATTGTTTTACATCTAAAAATAACCTTTTATATACAGAGTTGAAGGTTTAAAAATCAGCATTTTTTAAAAGCCTAATTTTGCAAATGTACTGGATCATAAAGAATTTCTGGAAGATTAATATTCCATTGTAATATTTTATATGTGATTGTTGTTCCATGTTGATCCTACTATAATATAAATATATACTTAATTCTTATTTTCAAATACAGAATGATTAAGTCATATTAGGACATTTATAATTCTTCTTAGCAACACTATAAACTATATTACTAGAGGTAATATTATCATGAAGCTATAAAAATTGTAGCATAAAAGGCTATGGTAGAGGATTTGAATACGTAAGTCTTACATATTTAGGGACCATATACTGATATTACGCAGTCTTTTTAAGAAATTTCTTCTTCAAAAATGAATTCTCATTTTAGACAGTCACATTTTTCTCTTTAACCAAGTAAACTTGTGCTTATATGCTGACTACTGTTTTAAAATGTCTTTTGTAAAATGTAGTACACGTACACCATGTAAGACTATACAGCCATAAGAAAGAATGAAATCATGTCCTTTGCCGCAACATGGATACAGCTGGAGGCCATTATTCTAAGTGAAGTAACACAGAAACAGAAAATCAAATACCACATGTTCTCACTTACAAGTGGGAGCTAAACAAAGAGTACACATGGACCTAAAGATGGAAACAATAGACAGTGGGGACTCCAAAAGCAAGAAGGGAGGGAAGCGGGGAAGGACTGGAAAAACTACCTATTTGGTACTATGGTCACTGTTTGAGTGACGGGTTCACTAGATGCCTAAACCCCAGCATTACACAGTGTATCCATGTAACAATCTGCACGTGTACCCCCCAGAATCCATAACAATGAAAAATAATAATATATTCCTAAAAAGTTTTAAAAAATAAAAGGTCTTCAATTACTTTTTCTTTTGTCTAATATGCTTCATATAATATTTATGTGATAATCTAGTTATCCTTCAATAAAGTCTGTCCCATATGAATAAAAATGATAAATAAAAAATACTAATAAACATCCAACAACAACAAAATAACTTAAAAAATACTAAACCATAGGCTAGGATCTGGCGATTTTAATATGTATCTGAGGGCATTACATGTTCTCTTGGGTGATGCAAAGAAAATGGGAACTGGATTTGGGAACTCTTTAAAGCTTGGATTCCTGAGGAGCTTCTTCTTTAATTAAGTAAGAAAGCCAAGCAATTAACCAAAATAAACATAAAATTGCAAGTGTATCCAGACACTGGTTTAAAAAATAATTACCATGAAAGGATATAAAACTCCAAGTCTTTTCCACATTGGTGGTGAGGTTTTAATTTATATTATTTTCATGGTGTAAAAAAATTCAAGCTCATAATTTAATAAAATGTTGGTGGAAACTAGTTACAAATCCTAAGTCTGTGAGAGAAACAAATGCAATTTCTGTAGTATCAGAATTTTTCACAAGCCAGTGCATACAGAACCCTCACAATACCAAAAATAACAACAACAAAAATAATAAAATAAACATAATGAAGAGGATCACACACACAAAATTGCAAGCCACGCCAGGAAACAAATAATCCAAACCATTCAAAAATCCAAATTCAATCCACTCAAAAACTAGCATATTAATAAATCAAAATATTCTTGTAAAATCAAAAAGGGGCAAAATATTAAGCATGTTTATATTAATTCATGGCATAAGAGAAAATATTTGATTAAAGATATAAAATAAATATAGAAATATAAAAACAACATGATATTATGAAAAAATTAAAACAGACCTTCTAGAAATTAAAAAGAATTAAAATTTAAAAAGTAGTTGCAGATTAACAACCCTAGCCTTCAGAGGAAATAATAGTGAGTTCTGAGTATGATTATTAAAATTAAATTAACTACCAAAACACATTATGTTGAAACTGAAAAGAAATAAACAATAAGCGGGTGGGGGGGGGGAGTAAATTGAAAGCAACCAAAAAGAAAAAGCAGTTTGTTTTCAGGGAACAACTACAGACTAAGAGCGAATTTACGAGTTAATGGCAAATCATGGCAAAACATGTGAAATAATATATTGTGGTGAGGAACAAATAATTATTAAATAAGAATTCCGGGCCAGACACAATGGCTCATACCTGTAATGCCAGCACTTTGGGAGGCAGGCTGAGGTGGGCAGATCGCTTGAGCTCAAGAGTTTGAAAAACTCATTGGAAAAACTCATCCCTACAAAAAGTTCAAAAATTAGCTGGGTGTGGTGGCCGTGTCTGTAGTCCCAGCTACGCAGAAGGCTGAGATGTGGAGAATCACTTGAGCTGAGGAGGTTGAGGCTGTAGTAAGCCAAGGTCACGCCACTGCACTGCAGTCTGGGTGATACAGTGAGACTCTGTCTCAAATGGCTCATACCTGTAATCCCAGCACTTTGGGAGGCAGAGGCAGGTGGATCACGAGGTCAGGATATGGAGACCATCATAGTGAACACAGTGAAACCCTGTCTCTACTAAAAATACAACAAAATTAGCCAGGCGTGGTGGCAGGCGCCTGTAGTACCAGTCACTCGGGAGGCTGAGGCAGGAGAATGCCGTGAACCCGGGAGGCGGAGCTTGCAGAGAGCAGTGATGGCGCCACTTCACTCACTCCAGCCTGGGCAACAGAGCAAGACTGTCTCAAAAAAAAAAAAAAAAAAAAATCCAGACACACCCAAATTATTCTTTAAGAAAGATACATTTATGAAAAATATGTTCATAAAGATACATTAATTTAAAAATTATTAAATGTATAGCACAATTTGTTCATGTTGAAAGAACAAAAGGATATGCTTCTACAAATAGGAAGAAATTATACCAATGGACCCAGAAGGAATAGTGAATTTCAAGAAGCGATGATGAGCAAGAAACTGATAAAACGTGATAATTTAAAAATAGGTATGTAGTAAAAATATTAATAGAAAAATGACTCATTTGCAGTGGAGGGGGGAGTTAAAATGAGGTGAAACTCATTAAAAATAATGAGGAAGTTGAATGTCAAAGATTTGGGGCTAATGTGGTCTAAGATCCTAGCACTCTTCAGAAGGACAATAGAGCGAATTATTATATAGTTGCTTTCATCCAATTTTGCTGGTTGTGTATGTAAACATCTAAAATCAATCAAAGAAGAGCAAGAGATTTCATAACTTTTAAACTAGCACAAAGTAAAATGATAAAAAGGAACTCAATTATATCAAAACTCACAATTGATGAAACAGAAAAAAAAAAAGAGATAGATAATCTTAGATTGGACTTAAAAAAAAAAAAAAAAACCCTTAAGATTTCTTGAGAGCTGCACCTAAAATATAATACAAATTGAGTTAGAAATTAAAAAAAAAAAAAAAAAGTGGGAAAAGCTTACCTGGCAAATACTGATCCAAAGGAAAGCAGTTATGGCAATATTCACACCACACAAAAATCCCCAAATCGTGGAAGGAGAGAGCCGGAAATGTATTCAGTTGATTCAGGGGTTGTTGCCTTAAGCATGCCTATTCAAACAACCTCTCTAAAGTACTTTCCTTTTCTATTATTATTATTTTTATTATTATTATTATTATTAATTTTTTTGAGATGGAGTCTCGCTCTGTCACCCAGGCTGGAGTGCAGTGGCCGGATCTCAGCTCACTGCAAGTTCTGCCTCCCGAGTTCACGTCATTCTCCTGCCTCAGCCTCCCGAGTAGCTGGGACTACAGGCGCTCACCACCTCGCCCGGCTAGTTTTTTGTGTTTTTTAGTAGAGACGGGGTTTCACCGTATTAGCCAGGATGGTCTCGATCTCCTGACCTCGTGATCCGCCCGTCTCGGCCTCCCAAAGTGCTGGGATTACAGGCTTGAGCCACCGCGCCTGGCCTCCTTTTCTATTCTATAGTCATCATTGTTTTCATGCCCCAGTATTCCTAAACCTCTGCTTTGTATTGTTATTTTCCTCCACCGAAATTCAAATCTTTGTTATTTATTACAATTTCACATTTTTCAATATGCAAATGTTAAAACAATTTTAACAATTTTAAAATATTAACAATAACCATACCGAAAACAAAAAGTTTCCTTCAGGATCAATGTTGCTAAAATATAGCTTTAAATGCTATGTCCTTTCCTTAAGAATTTGAGTATGTCTTAGAATAGTAAGCCTTGAGCTTTAAAGGAGATGAGTACATTAGTTGGCCATATAAGCGTCAACACGTCAGCAAATGTGGCTTTCTAACAAATAAATACATAAAGGACCTTTTGGTTTTATTGAATTCAGTCTCTTTTGGAGACCATTAATCTTGTAAATATTAATTAGATTCCATCCTTCATTTAACCATCAAGAAGTTCAGAACCAAATGTGAGGTATGCTTTTTACAATTGTACAAAATATTTTAGGATATACATTTTGCATTATAATCCTCTCATTGTTTTATTTTATATCTTTTTTAATATTTTTGTGTGTGATTTAAATAAAAAGTTTTCTTCTCTCCATTCATTCTTTTAAAAATACAGTTTATTTCACATTTAATTCAGTGACATTTTTCAAGATTGGGATGAATAGATTTAAAAAACTGAAAAAATGAGGCAACTTCTATTCAAATTGATTTTTCCAGTAATTTTTTGGAACTGTGTTTTAACAATTAAAAATGAAAATCTAAAAGAAAGATGTATACAAACACAAATGTCAGTGAATAAAGGTAGAAGTAGTTATGTAATTCATTTAGAATGAAGTTGTCAAGCATTAATTTATTGGCATTATATAGCTTCTACTATTATATATGCAAATGTGTAACTTTCCGCATATGAGATGAAAAAAAGTTGTGTATGTAAAATCAGTTTGCCTTTACTTCCTGGGTATTATATTTTATCATCAAAATTTTGTATTGTGGCACATATATCTGCCACTATTATAGCAAACACATAAGCAAATATAACTTTCTCTTGAATTTCAGTTGTAACTTAAAGTATATTTAGGTGATGAGATAGCTCTTTAGCACTTGGGGAAAAAAATCAAGAAAACTAAGACTAAGTTGGACAGTTATCATCATTTAAAAGCAGATGAATAGTAAAACTCAGAGTTTAGTGGCAATTTTGGAAAAATCATATCACAAAATAATGCAATCAGTACATAGCCACCATCCACTTGCTAAAATGCTTCTTTAAGTTTACTTGTGTGCTTTCACAAAAAATGAAGTGACCAGTAACTTTAACATGATTTTAAAATGGTTTCAATAGTTTAACAATAAAGCATTAAATATGTTTTTGTTGTTCTGATAGCAGTTTCTTTCACTGTAACTCTATGCTGGAAAGCTATAGGAAGAAGTGGTTTTCTTGGGAATTTTTTAAACTTGCCAGATGCTATGATGAAAGGCTATGCAAGTGAACAGCATAGAAAGTAGAGCTGATACTTGACAGTTAATTAGACTTTTGACAGCCAATTTTGTGGTACTAAAAGTGATTAAACACGGTGAGGCTTTGGATTGACTTTCTTAGTTTCAAACCTTAATATTACTTCAGTTGTATAAAATCCATCTACTCTAACTCTGCTCTCCCCATTGTAAATATGAAATGCAGAAGGCTACCTATTAGCAGATTTTGATGCATTGCAGGCTTAATTTATTTTGTAATAAATAAATATCAAAATAAGCAATAGCTAATACATTGACAAATCAAAGCTAGTGAAAAATCTAAATGCTGTTACAAGGCAGAAATTTATTCTACTATTGCTCTACTCTAGATAAAGGATTGAGGAAAATTTTAAAATACCATTATCTTTGGTTCTCTACCATTTGTTTTCGTTGTCAATATACCATAATGTCTTCCAAATTTCTTAATAAAATAAATGCTAATAGGATTTCTTTTATAAAATTGGTGCCTTTCAGAATATTGATCACTGTATGTGTTAAATACAGTGAATATTAGTATAAACAATATTTATAAAATTATTATATTATAAAATATTATAAAATATTATTTTTACTGGTTTCCATTTTGCAATCCATTACATGATATATAATGAAGATGAAGATACTGAATTCCCATCCTAAGAATTTATATTTGGGATTGCCTTTCCGGTGTTAGAACTGAATGTATCTATGATTTGCTTAACACTAAAAGGCTGTCTCAAATAGAATCATAAAAGAAAGCCCCTACTAATTGACAATTCTGGCTTTGGCTTGATAAAATAATGTTTATCTGTAGTTCCTTGATGATGTCCTCCTAACCATCCTAAACCTAATGTTTTCATTTGTAAATTGAAGAAAGTGGCTATTAATTCTAAAATGTAAAATAAAATATCCTATAATTGTGTGATTTAACTGGCCTGGGAGGTAGTACATAAACACATAAGAAATATATTTAAAAATTCACATTGAGTTGAAAGGATGTGTATGAAACTTTGAATGAATGTGTGTTAGGTGCCTAGAGCATTTACAGGCACATAGAAAGCATTACATTTGTCTTTTGGTTGACTGGCTATGAAATTCCTATAAAATCTCTTGTAACATGCCCTGCACTCCTGGAGGATCTCTGCCCCACTTTGAGTAACAATCTGCCTTTCTCAGCCCTCTACTGGGACACAGAATTTCCTCCATGCGATAAAATCCTTTTGACTCTAAACTCACCACTTCCCTAAATAAATTCTACTTTTTCTTGAGTGTTTTTTTTTTTTCTGGTCTATTTTAAGTAAACATAACAATTTTCACGTAAACTCTTTTTAAAGAATAACGAAACTAAGCCTTAAAACAGACCAGGCAAGATGGCTCATGCTTGCAATTCCAGTACTTTGGGGGGAAGAGGCAGGAGGATTGCTTGAGGCCTGGAGTTCAAGACTAGCCTGGGCAACAAAGTGAGACTCCATATCATCAAAAAATGAAATAAAATAAAAATCTAGCTGATCATGGTGACATACACCTGTAGCCTCAGCTACTCACGAGGTTAAGGCAGGAGGATTACTTGAGCCCAGGGGTTCGAGGGTGCGGTAAGCTATGATCATGCCACTATACTCCAGCCTGGGTAACAGAGAGATACCCTGTTTTTAATTTTTTTAAAGACTGAAACAAAGGTTTTAAGTACAGATATGTCTTCTCTGAAAGCTGTGTCAAACATTGCCATCAAAATAGCTAACACACACATGCATACACACACATACACACACACATACACACATATACAAATGGTCAGGGTGGGGCTGGGCTGGCACTGAGGATGGAGATGATGATAGAAATGTTCTTAACTCAGGTATCTGCATTCACAAAAATGTGAAAAACTACACTTAAAATTACTTCATTTTATTTTAGTAAATTATACCTCAATGAAAAAGAAAATTATCTTTTATCTAATATATTATTATTTTAAAAAATATTTTGTAATATAAGAATATTAAAAGCCTTTTAAATCAACCATTACAGGGCAGCAAAACTGCAATCAGAAATAAAACATCAAAAATTCCACATTAAAGTTTACATTTATAATTCAGTTCTTCCCCATTCATGGAGGGTGCTCCTCTAGAAGGTAAACACTGCTCCCTATAGATAGATAAAACTAATTTTAAAAAACCAAGTATGACTTGAAAGAAGACACAGAACTGCATCTCATTTTCCCAAAAATTCAAATACTGTTGGCAATATTTATAAAAGACTTGGATTTCACTACTGGAATCTAAATACTCTAAAAATGAAAAGAGGCTTTATATATGCCCAGACTTTTAAAACTGAGACTATTTTGTAAAACCAATAATAATACTGGCTAAAGTAACAAGTTAATAGACTTTACACCTAAGAATTATCTTTAATTTTGCATAGAAATTTTTAGAACCTAGTTTACAAATTAAAGCTTTCTAAATGTTTTTCAAATAATTTCTTCTTCCAGGAGATTGATGTTGCTTAAATAGAACTGCAATTGCAACAATAATAAACTATTTTAGCTAAGCAGTGTTAACAAACAACATGGCAGGTAAGTGAGGGGTATGGATCTTTCTTAGTCTTCAGTTTGTCATTTCCAATTAATATCACTGCTTACAAAAAACAATCCACTGTAAAGTAATGATCTGACTATTGTTAAATGTAACTTTCATTGACTCCACCTCCTTAGGTGTGATTAGATTAAAACCCAGAAGTTATCCAAGTAATTGCATCAAATGATAGAGTGGTTTCTGACACTCATAGACCTTTCAGTAACCTTATTTTGTTAGACATGCTAATCTGTAGTTCATCCTGGTGCAAATGAAAATTCCTAATTGTTATTTACTAAAGAACTGCATCTTTAACATTGGTCTACCAGATTAATAGTTTGCTATATCTGGTGAGCTAATACGCCAAAGTGCCTAATTTAAAAATCTAGACACTGAGAGTTTTTGTCAAAAAAAGTATTTATCCAAATATTCGAAATATCAGGAAGTATTTATATTCACTTTCTTCGGGTTGTAAATTGACAATTCAACAGGATCCAATTAGGCCTGACTGAATCATAATAGCAGAATCCAATTTTTGAAACTGACAGGAAAGCCTGTGGAATTATAATATGTGACTTGATGATATGAAAAATAATGGAAGCAACACAAATGATGAAACAGTTAAGTCTGTAGGTAGTTTTTGATATTAAATATTAGAAATTTGTTTTTCTGACTAAGCTACTAGCAAACAAAAAGAACATATTTTTAAAAAACATAGATAACAATGAATCTCAAACATGAGATTCTAAAGTATTTCAGGACTGACCAATAGTAAAAAAGGTTAAAGAGGATAAAATGCTGCTATATATTTTTGTTCAACTTTAAAACTTAGATAAAGTGTTTGGAAAATTGTAAATTTGCATTGCACAATTAACTTTTAGAATGTAAAACTTCACTCTATTGCACATCATTTCCCCAAGAAGAAACCTGGATATGTCACTGAGAGATGCAAAAGGAACTCAGAAAATCTTTTTTTTTTTTTTTTTTAATTGGTCTTTCTCTGTGGCCAGGCTGGAGTGCAGTGGCGCAATCTCAGCTCATTGTAACCTTCACCTCCTGGGTTCAAGCGATTCTCCTGACTCAGTCTCCTGAGTAGCTGGGATTACAGGCACCTACCACCACGCCAGGCTACCTTTTTTGCATTTTTACTAGAGACAGGGTTTCACCACGTTGGCCAGGCTGATATTGAACTCCTGACCTCAGCTGATCCACCTGCCTTGGCCTCTCAAAATGCTGAGATTACAGGTGTGAGCCACCGCTGAACTTGCAATTTAATTACTTTGAGAAACAAAGCTTTGGAAAAGTGTTTCCCGGATTTCTAACTACACCATTGCTGTCCCTACTTAAGCTATCAACAGTAAGCCTGAAAGACCAAGATCATAGGATTATTCTGTGAAATGGTATGGATCTCTATTAGGCTAGGGTGTAGTAAAGACAAGATTTGAAACATGCGAAGAATGTAAGAGCTTTCCCATATTTTCTATCTTGGAATAAATGAGGGGGAAAATGGAGAGTGAACAAAGGCAGATGACAAAGTAATTGAACCCGAGTTCCCATTTCCCTTTCCTTGGGCTTTAACTCAACTTTTGGGCAATGCTCAGAAGAGTGAGAGTAAAACTCCAAACAGTGGGGCAGGGGATCATTTGACACCCCTGTGTTACTGTTACTGTTTGTACAGTAACACAGAGGCCATCACACAAACCGTCCTGGGACAATCTCAGACGCGAATGTATCTTAATAACCTCGGGACAAGAGCTGCTCAGTTAAAGGGAAATCTTTGTTTGCACTTTTTAGGCCAGCTCAGTTCCTACCCAGCATAGTCACTAATTCAACAGCCCCTAGGGCTTGGCATGAGACCCATTCTCCAGAGTGAAGTGACCTTGTCCCCAGAGTGGAGTAGAGCCACTGGATAGATAGAGGCCATGATAGATAATTTGCAGTCTGTACTCAGCAGGGCTAAGTCTCCCCTTCACCAGCCATGCGCACCTTACACCCAGACAGACACTATCTTGGAAAGAGGAAAAGTGAATGAGGGGACAGTTGAGAGATTTAACACCCAATGCAGATACCTGAGTTAAGAACATTTCTCTTACCATCTCCATCCTCACTGCCAGCCCAGCCCCACCCTGACCATTTGTGTGTGTGTGTATGTGTGTGTGTGAGTGTGTATGCATGTGTCTGTTAGCTATTTTGATAGAAATGTTTGACACAGCTTTCAGAGAAAACATATCTGTACTTAAAACCTTTGTTTCAGTCTTTAAAAAAATTAAAAACAGGATATTGATTAAAACCCAATATTGGGTGATATTGATTAAAAACACCCAGTATTGATTAGATTGAATTATTTTATTCAATTATTATCTAATTGTTAAATTAGAGTAAATAAAAAATCATATTGTACTTTTTTTTCTCACGAAGGGACTTATTAAGAGAATTTTCTCTTTTAGGGACTTGGGAAGAAACCAAATACTATAAGTAAAAATATTCTATTTTTTCACATATTCAAGTTCAGCTTTTTATGCTGACATATAGTTATAACTTGTCTAATAAATGATCTTGATTGGGTACAAGTACTAATAAAAAACAAGCTAATTCTCAGAAAGTATTTGCAGTGTTCAATCTTCTGATGAGTTTTGCTTCTTACACCTACTATTTCTCCTTGCACCTAATATTTCCTTTTCTCACATAAAATCTCAGACAGTATTTTTAGTCACCTTTACATAATGAAATGTCCAGCCTGGTTTAATCATTATATATTTTGGAATATCTACATATTACATTCACTCTCCAGCTGGGGTCCTACTTTAGTTTTGGAATTCTGGAGTGGGATGAAGAAAATTCTTGTCTTCTTCCCATACCCTCCACTCACTAAATATGGCTTGTGATTCTATAGCCATTAGCCCAAAATAAAAGTGGAAAAGAACACAGGCCCTGCTGGCATCTGTGCACTCAGTGACCAATGCTCATTGGTCATTGTCGGGTCTTCCTCTTCCGGCATGCTGTTTTGGTTTCTTTGGAGATTCTCCTTTAGAGGATGTCTGACTGTATCTTCTTGATAGGTCATTTCTCCCCTCTGGCTAGTCAATGTTTACTACCCAGCAGCCTTTGAGAATCCAGTATTTTATTATTTATCCTTCAGTTGGAATCCCACCTTTCCTTCAGGTGGTCCGTTTGGTCCTTTTGGAATAACTTCATGTTGGCTTCTATCAGCAGAGTATGCAGCAAATGGAAGTAATAACCCTATCTTTGAAGGAAGATATTTTCTTTTTCAGTGAAGACACCTCAGTTTTGCTCTGATGCAAAGAGAAGTAGCAATTTCCACTGATTTTGATCGTTAAAATATCCAGACCAGAATTACCACTGGTTCTCAAGTCCCTCAAGATCAATGGGACACAAGTCTCTCCAAGTGAGCATGATGAAGTCATTTGAAACAATAAAAAATCAGCTGTTTCCCTTTCCCAAGAGGCAGTGGATGCACACAGCACATCACCAACTCTTTATAAGGGAATATCAACCCTCCCTCTGATCAGTCTTCAATTTCTCTTTTAAAACTCAGAGCTGAGGTTCACAAAGCCAGCTTCACAATCTCTTTGCACTATTCAACTAAGTGGTCTTGCATTTTGAGTTAAGCTTTCAAATCTCTGTGTCTTTGGCACCCATTTTATTGTTTGTGGCCTTTGAGGCTTCTACTGAGACTTCTAAACCACAGAACAATTTAACCTAATCTGTCCTATAATTCAAAATAAAAGGCTAAATTTTTCTAAAAAGCTTTAGGGTTGTGGTAAAATGATGCAAACTTATTGTTTCTATATTTTTCCACTTACGTATGATACATAAATATATATACATATAGTTAAATACATGTGATAGACACATAGAGTTATAATCATATATCATTTATAATGTTAAATATACAAAAAATTAGTATACAATATATACATATAGTTCATATTTTACATGTTACTTGTTTTATATATACAACATACACAAGTTAAAATGCAAATTTTAAATTATTTGCATTTAGTCTTTTATCCTAAATTTTTAAATATAAAAGTAGTAAGCAATAAATCATATATTCTTCAATTTTGTACCTATACACATTAAAGGTATTTATTTACAGAAAATTAAAATGTGTGTTAGGGAATACTGAGCATTCTCCAAATGTCATTTTGTCTTCTCCTGAACATTTCATTTTCTGACCTTCTTTTCTAAAGAATTATAACCGTGTGACTGAATTCTAATTGATAGAACATAAATAAGAGCAATGTGTACCAATTTTAGACTCATCCCATAATTATTTTTCCTTCACCACCCTCTGGGATATATTTCCACTTCAGCTGAGATGGTGCTCTCCAAGGCACTGGAAGGTCAGGTACTGAAGAGGGAAAAGCTGTATTTGCATGGGTTGCTATGAGTGACTGGAGCACAGGCCCCCCTGAATTTGGAAATACTATTGGATGTTACAGAAGTGAAACTTTAATTGAAATGAGAGAACTTTGGGACCTTTTGTTGCTGTAGCCTAATAAATCTCACTGAGGCATATATTGCTATCTTGCAGCGGAGTGCCTACATAAAAGAAATCTAAAATGTGTGCATTGTCTTACTGGTCAGGTAGCAGGTAGTATGAAAACAGACGCAGCAGTTTGGAAATATGGAAACCCATGTCATACAGTAATCCAACATTTTGTAAAATAGCCATATAAATTTTAAGGCAGATGCAGTGCGTATTTGGCCTCCAGGGGAAATTTCTAGAATAGCATTTGCAGTTTTCAAAGGGGGTAACTTTTCTTCAAAGTTTCTCTACTGCTTATAGATTGAATGTATCCCCTTGAAAGTTCATGTTGAAACTTAATCTGCATTTTGGCATATTAAAAAATGGAGTCTTGGCCGGGCGCGGTGGCTCAAGCCTGTAATCCCAGCATTTGGGAGGCCGAGACGGGCAGATCACGAGGTCAGGAGATGGGGACCATCTGGCTAACACGGTGAAACCCCGTCTCTACTAAAAAAAAAAAAAACACAAAAAAACTAGCCGGGCGAGGTGGCGGGCGCCTGTAGTCCCAGCTACTCGGGAGGCTGAGGCAGGAGAATGGAGTAAACCCGGAAGGCGGAGCTTGCAGTGAGCTGAGATCCGGCCACTGCACTCCAGCCTGGGCGACAGAGAGAGACTCTGTCTCAAAAAAAAAAAAAGATGGAGTCTTTGGGGCAGTTTTCAAATCATGGGGGTGCTGCCCTTTTGAATGAAGTAGGGCTCTTATGTAAAGGGCTTTTGGGTGTGAGTTCACGCTCACTCTTCTGCCATGTGAGAACAATGTTCATACATCCCCTCTGTTCTTCCACCTTCTGCCATGTTGGGGCACTCACCAGATGCCAGTGCCCTGATCTTGTATTTCCCAGCTTCTAGATCTGTGAGAAATATGTATGTGTTCTTTATAAATTGCCCAGTTTGTGGTGTTTTGTTATAGCAACACAAAGACACATGAAAGAAGTATCATTTTTTTCCATAAAATAACCACATCCTTACTTCCCATTACAAAAAAAAAAAGGCTCACCTCTAATAACCTCTAATACAAGCAAAACAACAATCAAAGCAGCATGTTTCAAAATTGTTGGGATAAAGTTGAAGAAGATGGGTGGAGTAAATTAAGACGTACCCGTTTCTTAGGGCCAGAACTAAAAGGTGGAAAAAGTGAATTCCAAATTCTAATTGGAAATATACTGTTAGATTCATTGAAGTACCGACTTTTCCTGAGAATGAAATTGAAGAATCATTTGTTAAGTTGGGTTACCTATTGAAACTGATTGATAAAATATTATTGTACTGTATCACTCATTAAATAAAAATTATAAGAATACTGGACCTTGAAAAAACTTAATCATCAAATAAAATGCTCAGACTTTTTAAAATCAAATGTTTCTTCCAAAGATATTTGCTATAGAAAAAACATAGCAAATATTAACACAAAATGGCTCATTAAATTTCTATTTAAGTCATCTTATATAATTTGTAAATCATATAAATCTTATAAACTTCAGAAATTTGGATGATTTTCTTTATTGCTGTCATTTCTTACCAGTTAGTCCTGAAGGAAAAAAAATTGTTAGGCAAAATAAATATATTAAAATCTGGTGATAGCCCACCCATCAGTTCTCTCACTGGAGATATATAAACAGTGACGGGTGACTGGCTCTTATTTCCTCCCAGTCACGTTCTCAAAAGTGGGTGTCAAAAGTTCTTATCTAGGGACTGTCGTAACTTAGGCAAGGAAGGCTAAACAGAGAAATGCCAGGGATCAGGAGAGTTCCCACATCCCTACCCCTCTCTCCGGTCGATTTCCCCAGATCAGACTGATAAAATTGGCACCAACGAACTTAAGGAAATTCCTAGACTTACAGTCACTGTCCTAGTAGGTTGCACAGGAGCCAGAATGACCCATATCGATACCAAAAAAGGTCAAAACGGCCACCACCAGGTGGCGCCAAACAGCAACCCAAATCAAGATAATTTTGGATGACACAAATGCACCCACGGAGTTCTTAACCAGACATACAGACATGTACAGATTGTTTTTTAATCTCTCAATAATAGAAAATGTACGTTTTAAGTAAAGATTTTTGGACCCAAATTCTCCTTCAGTGTGTATTAAACTTATATGATAATAATAATTGCAGTACCATAATACTACCTCTATAACTTAGTAATTCTTTTACTTGCCAGAGAACAGAAAATAAACCCTGCAAAGGTTCTGGGATTTGTCATATTGGTAAAGTTTCTAGGAGCTCTGTTTGGAGCACAGTGTGATACCCACACATCATTTGGATGTGCTGCTCCCATCTAGTATTGAATAACTCATAAAACTGTGTGCCTAGGTTGGGCGCGGAGCAAGCAAAAGACCTGTACCAGATCCAGACTGAGATGCAAGCAGCCAGGCTATGCGAGCCTTATGACCCAAGACCCAGTAGGAGAAATATAATATAAATCTCTAAAATATTCCCATGAGACACATTCCTCTTTTGCCATCAACTGTTCTGCAATTGAAAAATATTATCCATCTTGTCTCCAAAACCTGACCAGAGTAAACCAAGAAACTAGGCAGCCAAATTTGCCCATTATAAACTGAGTGATTTCTAATGTGTAGGAACATTCAATCATTAAAGAAAATGTATGTATATAAGAGCAGGGCCAAGAAGTTCTGGATAGGACAAATAAACTGAGTGAATGACTTAGATACCAACGGTGCTGAGCCAAATTGTTGTACCACTTTTCCCTCAACCCACAAGTAGGGCCTCAGATGGTGAAAAAGACACAATCAAAAGTATGGCCCAAGTTTATGGATAGGTCAGAAATGAATTCCATTGCATTATGTCCCTCTTCAGAGGTAACCCTGAAATATAGTGATAAAGGCAAATCCTATTAGAGTGTAGGGCAGCATATCCCATAATGTGCTGTAGGTGGGAGGCAATATGACTTAAATTACAAATATACCCAGAGTCATGGCCAGGATTGACATGCTGGCCAGCTGGTTAGGACGTGGGAAGAACAAGACTAAATGATTGGGACAAGAAGTCAGTGAGAGAGATATGTGGATGATCCTCTCGGAATACACTCAGAGGAAGCAGATTTTTTTGTTCCATATAAATGTCACCCAGAGAGAGCTCTCAAATCTTTTATAACAGTCAGTTCTTTTTCTAGTCCCCAAGATCTTTCCTCCAGTCTTCCCAGTTTTTGTTCAAGAAGTTCATGTACACAATGACTATGGTGATATGTATAGAGACTATGCACAGAAATTTTTTTTTTTGCTAAATGGTTTTTCACTTAGTCATTGCGAACTAATGGTCTTCCTCTCACAAGGTTTACCTGGATACTGACATTTGCCAAAACTGCCAAGAGCAGAGGTCATTGCTGAGGTCCCAATAAGGCACAATTCTTCATTTTGCATCTTGGAACCCAAAATGTATCTCCCTGGATTAACTTTTATGAACTCAGAAAAAAGCCTTATTGATAGCCATGGGTACCATGTCTGGCAGCGAGAGGATCCGCCTGGGTGCATTCCAGTACTCAAATGTCTAATAGTACTGGTCTATTGGATATTGCAACCATCAAATAAAGATGCCATAATTATATCAATCCTATGGGAATTAAGATTTGGATCACCACACTGGGTTAAAAAAAGAAAAACTCAACAAGCAAATGTTGTTGGCAAAGAGTAAGGGGGTAGGGGTATGGGATGGATGCCAGTGTAGGAAACTACCGTTAATTACTAACTTAGCCTTCATGACACCAGTGGTGACTTTAGCAGCTATAGTTCTTTGATGAGTTGTTATTCCCCCTTTTTCTCTTCTTCATTACTTAAAGAGCACTGGTGGTTGGTAATGCTCCAGTCATGGTTCTGTAAAGAATATGACAAACTGAAACTCCCTTACAGGGACATGGTGAGACTACCAGGACTTTGTATGTTTCCCACTTGGCGAAATGGGCTAGAGAAAGGACAAGATTACACATGCTGGGGAGAAAAGAAAGTAGGCCATGCTGAATATTCCCTGAAAGCAAAGGCAGACTGTTTTCTATCCTGCTCTGTGCTATAAGTCTGACTTCTTTAAAATTTATCATCTTGGCCTCCTTGCCCTCTGCAAAGTTATTGGTGGACAGAAGCAGAAAGAAGTCAAAATGTATATTTCTCCCTTTTCTCTCCCTGCTACTCCATGTCTGCATGCCTCACCTACGAAGATGCTATTAATGGCAAATCTCTCTCCCATGGTTACAATTTGCCTGGAAGAATTGCCTGTGTTCCCTGTATCCTGTCAGGCCTAGGAGTGATGACAATTTTCTCTGTTGCTAGATTCTGGGTGCTTCGTCATCCTTTCTTGGATCCCTTAACCTGGTCACACTTTTGCGTATAACTTCTACTCAACTCTCTTTAATTACTGATTTGTACAATCTTTTTCCTGACATTTTCCAGCTGAAATGAAATATTTGTTCAAAAAAATAAAAATGAGTTTAGAAATATATTATTATTAATTCCAATAGTCAGAATTATATTTTTTATTTATTTTTTACTTATAGGTAAGACCAGGAGCTCAAATAGCATAAAAGGGTCGAAATTCAATGTATAAATTTCTTACAAGTTAAATGGTTTACAAATTTCTTCTAATAAATTCTATTGGGTTATGTAAGAGATGCTCTGAAAGTTAATTTTAACCCTACAATTATATTTCTAGAAATCAACCCTGAAATAATCATTGGGCAAGATGTAAACAAAATATATCAACAAAAATATTCTTCAATTTCAATTTGAACAAATACATTAGGGTATGTGTCAATGTGTCAATAATCCCTCAAATAAGATATTATGCACTCCCAAAGACCTAAGAATAATACAGTAGACTTTGGGGACTTGGGGGAAAGGGTGGGAAGTGGGCAAGGAATAAGACTACACGTTGGCTGCAGTGTACACTGGTCACCGCTCGGGTGGTAGGTGCACCAAAATCTTACAAATCACCACTAAAGAACTTACTCATGTAACCAAACACTTCCTGTACCCCAATAACCTATGGAAAAATTAAAAAAATAAAATAAAAATTTTTAAAAAGAGTCCTTTAAAAGTATTGTAGCTACTAATATTTTATTATTTGTGCCACTTAAGTTATTGAAACTGTGCTTATCTTTCTATGGTAGAAATGTAAATTATCATTTTCTTAGATTTATACCATGTATCGTATAAAGCTATCTGGCTGGACTGGATCATTGAGGATAAGATGCAGCAGGAGAGCTGTATGGATAGTCCTCTAGAAATGGATGTGGTGTGAGTAGATAATACATCTGAAAATATCTTTGTCCTTCTTGTCAAACTAATTCTATCTTTTTCTGTTCATGTTCTTTGGCCACTCTCTGATCTTTGGCAGCTGTGGACATTTCTTTGGCCACTGTACGTTTTTTTTTTTTTTTTTCTTAGAAAAAAATGCCCATCTCTAGATGGTTTCACCCTGACTTCAAGCCTGAAGTTCTCCCATTAACCAGCGAGCCAAGCCTACCAAAGCTATTCATCAATGAAAGCAGCCATCATGAGGCTCTCTAAATGAAACAGGCAGTGTCTTAAACAAGTCGAAAGGATAAAAATACCCTATACCTATGGCCTTAAATAAAATAACACATATACAAGGCCTTTCTGAAGTTTAGTTTAATTACATTTTAATACGGATTTAACTTAGAAACAATATGTATAACAATATTAACCCAATTAGAGACCCATTTGATCATCCAGGGGTTTCTCTTCCGGGTCAGATACTTAGGGCTGTGAGAACCAAAAGCAGGATTACAGACAGTTTTAGCAACTGTCATTATCACGAAGAACTTCAGACCAAGAGTCTGTTATCCCAAATTAGTACAAACAAAATGCACCAGATATCACCCCCAAAGCATGTGTTTTTTAATTATAGTTACCTCTTTAATCATTCTTACATTTTAAAAACACACATAACATAAATATAGTTATGCCTGGCTTAACAAAGGGGATCCCCTCTGAGGAACGCACCGTTAGGTGATTTCATCCTTGTGCAAACATCATAGAGTGTATGTATACAACCTACATGGTACAGCCTACTACTCACCTAGGCCACATGGTAGAGCCTATTGCTCCTGGACTACAAACCTGTAGAGCATGGTACTGCACTGAACACTGTAGGCCCTTGTAATGCAATGGTAAGAATGTGTGCATCTAAACACATCTAAACATAGAAAAGGCAATTATGTCATGCTGCCATGTTACAATGGCTATGACATCACTAGATGACAGGAAATTTTCAGCTCCATTGTTTTCTTATGGAACCACCATCCTCTATGTGGTCTGTTGTTGACTGAAATATCATGTGGTACATGACTATAAATCAATTAATGTTGAATACATGCCATGCAGAGCCCTGTATAATAGTAATTGAATTATTAAATTTTAAATCAGCTCTTTCCTATTGCTTGAAGTCAAAATAATAAAGAACTGAAACATAAAAATTTCTACAAATTAACTGATAAAGTGAAAATAGCTTATGGAAATACACTATTTTACATCTAGATGTATGCATTTTGAATATAATTCATCCTGTATGTTAAATTATTTTAATTTGAAAAATATATCACATTGGTTGCAAAGCAAGTTCTGGCATTTAAAGTTTTTTTTTTTTTTTTTTTTCCTTTTTTTCTCCTCAAGTGTCTGGCTTTTATTTTTGAACTCATGTATCTACCTTTCTAAAATGTGACATTTTGAGGTGACTGAAGAGGATCAGAGAATACCTTATATGATATGATTTGTGCAGAATTTTCTATCCTTCCCTCGTATCATATAATTTTCTCCCTGAACTGTAATCAAATCATTAAATCCCCAAATCTTTTCTTTCATGTTCTCTCTACCTGGAATTTGACCACCCCCTCACCTTGATTAATTCCTAATTTATCCTTGACATTTTTTGAAATGTCATTCTTCAGGGAAGTCTTTTCCAACTCCTTCAGACAGAAAAGATCAGGTTTTCTTCTAATATGACACCATAACACCCTGAAAAATTTCTTCATACAGTCTTCACAATTTAGAACATTATCTACTTGTTCTAAAATGTTTCTGATTAAATTGTGCCAAATTTCTGTTTCATGTTTGCACTTTTCATCCCTTTTCTCTTTAATTTTGTCAATGTTTACACGATCAAGACTATGTTGTTTGGTCCACACATCGTCATCATACCTCATATTTTCTTGAGGAATCATTCCTTTGCTCACCAGGTAACGTCCCTTGTCTTGAATTTTGTTTTGGGATTTTCTTTGTACTATTTAATAGTATATATAATTAAGACTTCTATTATAAAATGTTTATAGTTTTAGTTCTTTTGATTTAAAACATAGGGGTGGGGAAATCAACCCCCATGCAGTCAAAAATCCATGTGTAACTGTTGAGTCTCCCAAAACTTAACTATTAACAGCTTACTGTTGATTGAAGCCTTACCATTAACAGTCCATTACACATAATTTGCATTATTTTCTATATTTTGACAATAAAGTACGCTAGAGAAAAATGTTTTTAAGAAAATCATAAGGAAGAGAAAATATATTTGTTATTCATTAAGTGGAAGTGAATCATCATGAAAATCTTTATTCTCATTGTCTTCAAGTTGAGTAGGCTGAGGAGGAGGAGGAAGGGGATCTTGCTGTCTCAGGGGTGGCAGAGGTGGCAGAAAACATGTGTAGAGGACACACACAGTTCAACCCATGTTGTTGAAGAATCAACTGTACCTAAAGTTTGGTTTTTGTTTCTTTCAATGTAACAGTTGGGTTGCATATATTTATATTTAATTGTGATCACCATATTTGAACTTCCTGTCCTCTTATTTTATGTTTTATTTACCATACTTCTTTTTTTCTCTTTGATATCTTCTGTTAGACTGGTAGTGCTCCTTGTTCTTCTGATTTTTAATTTTTTCTCAATGGAGTAAAAATTTGTATCACTTAAGAATAAGGGCAAGCAGGCCGGGCACGGTGGCTCATGCCTATAATCCCAGCACTTTGGGAGGCCGAGGCAGGCGGATCATGAGGTCAGGAGATCGAGACCATCCTGGCTAACACGGTGAAACCCCGTCTCTACCAAAAATACAAAAAATTAGCCGGGTGTGGTGGCGGGCAGCTGTAGTCCCAGCTATTCTGGAGGCTGAGGCAGGAGAATGGCATGAACCCGGGAGGCAGAGCTTGCAGTGAGCTGAGATCACGCCACTGCACTTTAGCCTGGGCGACAAGCGAGACTCTGTCACAAAAAAAATAAAATAAAATAAAATAACGGCAAGCTGAGGCAGGAGGATCACTTGAGGCCAGAGGTTCAAGACCAGCCAGAGCAACATAGTAAAACCCTGTCTTTACTTTTTTTAAAAAAAATTCTATGCTTGGTGGTGCATGCATAGCTTCTTGAGAGACTGAGGCAAGAGGGTGACCTGAGCCCAGGAGATTGAGGCTGTAGGTTGTAGTGAGCTATGATCACAACACTGCACTCTAGCCTGGGTGACAAAAAGAATAATCTTACATGTGCACTATTGAAATGAAAAATAATAATGATTTAATAAAAATTGGTGCTGTCTGGGCCAAGTATGGAGCTACAGACTTGAGGGCCCCTCATATTGTTGTTCTGCCATTCTTGGCACCAAGTTTGCTATTTGTGTCTGTCATGATCTCTTGAGTTCCAGTTATGTATAATTTTCCAAAGTTACATATGACTTTCCCAAAAGCTTTCTCCTTGGACTTAGTCATCTGGCCACACTTTGCTTCCAAGGAGACTGAAAAATTTCTTTATCTGTGGTAGCCAGGTGCCCAACAAAAATTTGACATTCTAATACTATTCAAAAAGGATAGGAAGAACATACAGATTCTGCCATGAATACTAGATCACAGATATCATTTTTAAGTGGTAACATATCACACTTCATAAACTAACTTAACTCTTTGTCTCTACTAACAAATCCTGAAGTTTTCATTGCCTATTCTCTCAAACAACGCTAGGATCTTAGCAATCTTTTTTCTTCAATGCTTATTTTAAGTTCTGGGGTACACGTGCAGGATGTGCAGGTTTGTTACACAGGTAAACGTGTGCCATGGTGGTTGGCTGCACAGATGGTTTGCATCACCTAGGTATTAAGTCCAGCAGCCATTAGCTATTCTTCCTGATGCTCTTCCTGCCCCCACAGACAGGCCCCAGTGTGTGTTGTTAACCGCCATGAATCCATGTATTCTCATCATGCAGCTCCCACTTGTAAGTGAGAACATTTGGTGTTTGGTTTTCTGTTCCTGAGTTAGTTTGCTGAGGATAACGACTTCCAGCAATCATTAATCACACCAACTACTACTCACATCAAATTCACTATTGATTTTTAACATTTTGGTTGAAACATTTTGGGCTTATAAAATTAGTCTCTGGCCTTTTCAGAGTCATAATAAATTAAATTTACCATCTTGTGTTACCAATTTCTGATAATCTTACTAAATGTACCTTTTTTTTTTTCATTTTACTCTATTCCCAGGTTTTGTTTTATTCTTCTTTTAAAATATACCTTTCAGATGTTTTTTAGAAGGGGTCTAAGGGTGAAAATTATCTTTCTGTGTGTCTGTAATTACCATTATTTACATTTGCTTTCAGATTATAATTTAACTAAATATAGAATTGTAGATTGTAATTTACTTCCCTTCAATTTTAAAGAAATGGGTCAATTTCCTCCCATATCTATTGTTAGCAGTAAGATACATACTGCAGGCATAATTGGCTTTCCTTTTAGATAATCAGTCTTTTCTCTCTGGCATATTTATGATTTTTCTTCATATTTGCTGTTCTTCAATGAAGATGTAGGTATGAATTTTTTCAATCTCTTGTGACATTTGTTGCACATATATTTTATATTCCTCTTTCAATATGGAAATTCTCAATGATTACATTTTTAAATGTTTTCATGTTATTTCTGTTTTCACTTAATATTTACTTCTGGAACTCATGATAGACCAACGTTGAGTTTATCATCCTTCTATTATTCAAAACATACTATTTGTATTGGACTTTATTTCTTTCTGTTTCTGTTTTTCTATGTCTATGCTTCAATATCACATAGTATCTTAGTATTTTCTTAGCTCTTCTCTTGTTTCACCTATTCATAAAGGCTTCTATTTTTGTTTTTAGTGTTATTTTAATGGCTCATTCTATCTATCTATCTATCTATCTATCTATCCATCCATTCATCCATTAATCCTCAACTATCCATCCATCTAGAAAAAAGAGAGCCTGAGAGAGAGAAAAGAGGCAGAGAGTGATTTATTTTTAGGTTTTCTATTAAATTATTTTAATATACACTGAATCTGATTTCATTTTTACTTGCTTTTGATTAATCTTTTGTTTTTTATACCTGATTTTATTGTCTTTTTGAGCAAGCTAAACATTATTTTTTATCAAGATCAAATTACCATATTTTGTTCACGTTGCTTGTGTTGAATTTATTTCTTAGCAATTGATTTCATTTCTTGGCTGCAAAGCACAGGTTAATTTTAGCTAGTCTGGATTGACTTCTTGTTTACCTCAAGGTATTGACTGTTGGCCAAAATAATGAAGTGTATTAATTAAAGGCAAGAAAATGACATTCTGTAGCAAAGGGCCTATCAGTGTTTCGGAGGGTATGATATATTAGCCTGCTTACATTGTTTAGTTAAAATAAATTGTTTTGTGATTTGTACTTCATTTTGTTGAGGACTGGCTCAATTTCATGGTTCAGGATAGACATGTCATTTAAATACGCCTGTGTGAATGTGCCCAATAAGAGACTCTACTGTAAGCCACCGGAGTTGATAGGATTTTGTTGCTAAATTCTTGCACTTAACCTCCAATACGTAGGGATCCTACCTTACCCATGTTTTCAAATAATAATCCTAATTCTTTAATAAAGTTTCTAGCAAGGACACTTTTAATCCCTGTTTCTCCAACAGCTGCACGAACTCTTGGCCATCTCTTTACGATGTCAGACTAAAGTCAAAAAGCCCACAGCCTGAACCCGCACATTGCTCCATTTCCCATCCATGAGATATCTGTCATGTGTTGAGTTTTAAATTTTTTCTCTCATCATATTTTATATATAGCCTCATATCTTTGAAGGATAATTGACAAATTACATTTAATGAATAAACAAGCAAAAGTTAATTTGGATTTAATCTTCAACTTACTGTTTAGATAAATTCATATATTTTTATATTCAGATTAATAGCTTCCAATTAATAAAAACCTGGTCTGATTTTGAGGATTTTATATTTATGGAGTCTTACTGTGCCAAAGGTACTGTCTCTACTAGAGGTATGAAATAAGACAAGGTAAATAGAATAAATATATTTGTTATAGCCTAAATATTATCAATTGTTTTATTACGTGAGCTACTTTAGTAAAGGGATATTCACATTTGCTGAGGGAAAAAAGAACAAATCTATTTGATATTATTGTCTATGACAAACACAAATATTACCCCATTTTACTAAAATACTTTATTTCCTAACAACAACATAAGCAGTTAAAAAGCACAGTCACTGTGATCAAATTATTTAAGAACACATTCCAATATTATTATAATGATAAATGGCTCACTTACAAGAAAAAGGCACATGGTTAAGTGAACAGGACAGAAAAGAGAAAAATACTTGGATTACAGAGCTAAAAGTTTAAAGATGTCTGCTTGCCTACAGTAGATTGAAACACTGAGCAAAGAAAAACTAGAGACAAGACCGGGCACGAAGTAGAGTATTATGACATAAGAATGGAGGCGAAAAGTAATTAAAAATAGGGTTTATGCGTCTGCCAGTAATCTTTCCCTTTCTCTGTTGCAGCTCCTTTCTTCTCTTTCAGGGATCTGCCCCTCTTCATGCCAATGTGGTTGTGTTACAATGATAGAAATGACACAACTTTAGTTATAAAGGAAATATTAAATTAAATGCTGCCATTCAAATTCAGTTCTTTAGGGTTTTGTATCTGGACCATGTACAGTGGTAGCAATGTTATTTATTCCTTTATTTGAAGTATCTAGAGTTCTGTTAGTCATTTCCTGTTTGTTTAACTTAGCCAGGCCTGGTTTATTTTGCTTGCATTAAAAGACCAAAATTCACACAAACTTGCTACAGCAAGTACACTTACTTCAACAAATAAACAGAAAATCTGAATTTAGAAGATGAGGCTGAAAAACAAATCCAAATTTACAAGCCCAAGAAATCAAAATAGCAACAATCATTAAACAAAATCAGGATTTTAGGGCAGAATTTTGTTTTTGAGAGAGGGGTAGTATACGAAGCGAAGACAAAGTTTTCCATTTTTTACATATGATTTAATTAATTAGTATAGAGATTTTCAGTTAATATCAATGCTCATTAATAGAAAGATATTGTCAGTTAGAGCTCCAGAGGCAAAAATTGAGGTGGTAATTATTTCTAGGCATAGCAAACTGAGTACCACAAAGAAAATAAAATACACTGAGGAATGAAGCTTGGTGCCACTCTGCTGTTGAAGAGAATGGTACATAGGGCTAGAAGTTGACCAGCTTCACAGACTGCAACACTGTCAAATTTTGGTTTCTTCATCAGTAAAATCACATAATGGATTTGTGAAATTCCTAAGATCATAAAAAGTATCTTATGTCACTCTCGGCAGGTACTGTGTGCCCAGTTAATGCTTGCTAACTGACTGCTGAGACCTTAGTATGCAGAACATACATGTGTGTTTATGACTAAAATACCCTAGCTTTATAAAAAAAGAAAATACTCCATTCTACGAGGATATAATTTAGATTTTATTAATTATCATAGAAAAAAAGGCATAGAAGGGGAGATCTCAACTTAAATGACATTTTGATAAATACATGTTCTGTATCCAATTCTAAAAATTATAAGCTGCATTTCTAATTAGGCTCTGAAACACATACTAAAGAGCTCAATTGTCATTATCTCTTAAGATGCTAATAAGGCAATGAGGACTGGTTATTTTATTATTTGGGGCTGATTTGGATTCATCTTCTTAGTTTCCTGTGAAAAACTGCTACATATAAACATGAATTCTTCAATTACGACTAATGGCTTTGTTTCTTAATTGTTCATGCTTAGCAGAGATACTCAGCAGGATTGCCCATTATTGCCACTGTGATTTAATTTAGTTCAGAGCCACTGGCAGGACATATTAGTCATAATATCACAGTATCATGACATCATCATTATTATTATTAAGGGTTTGATATGGCCAAAGTAAAGTTCTCAAGGCTTCATTGATCTTGTTTACTTCTCACACCAATCTTATGAGACAAGAATTTTTCCTTATATTTGAAGATAGGAAAGTGAAGGTTAAATTGAATAGGCAGAAACAAACAATTATTGAATCACTCTGGTGAATCGGTAGATACATGGCATGCAGGTCTTCACAGCCCTAACCTATAGTGAACCTCAGAATGATTCTCAACACAACACTATAGTATTCCCAAAACACATGAATTAGGATGCTAAGGGAATCTTCCTTGCCTACCTGGGCCCTAATGTTATGAAAAATATTTATAGAAATTTAAGATGAATTTAAGGTTGCTGTTACTAGTAAATAGTCTTACTTCTCCGTTTGAATTTACTAGATTAAGGCACTCTCCATTTGAATTTACTAGATTAAGGCAGTCCTCTATAAAACTATAAAAATTCTTTATTTTCTTCTAATGATTGCATGTCAAATTCATAAGCTGTCTTACGTCATTAAAAGTGTTTTATGAAGTAAATTAGCAAATGTATTATGTACTACTGGATTTCAGAGTCCCCTTCTATCCCACAGAAATTATATCTAACATAAGAAAATAAATATTAACAGAAATAGCCACTATCTTATTGCAGAAATGTCTTATAATAAAAAATAACTTTCAGAAAGAATCTGACTATTGGAACTAAAAGATTTCTAGATAATCAAAACCCTCAGAATTCTTATGAATTCTATGAAGCTATTTAAATACAGCCAATCTAGGAATAAGTGAAAAAATAATTTTATATATATATATATATACAAAATTGTATTTATCAATTTTTCAGGTGCAAAAATGGCATTCTCAAACAAGATATTAGACTTAGAATTTAGAGATAAAATTTGAGTCCACATACCCAAGCTGTATCAAAATACAACAACAAAAAAATACAACAACAAAATACAACAAGAAAAAAAAGAAGCTGCTGAATAACAAATTATCCTGGGTATGGGAGAGACTCAACTGATACAAGGTCATCCTGGTATTTTTCAGTATGAGATACTGAATGTCTTTTGTTTAATAGAAAGATAGAGATAAGATTTAAAAGCACAGTTTGATACCAGCTTAACCATCTAATTAAAAACACTACCGCAAAATGAAACCTACCTTGGCAGCATGGGAATGATTTCATTTTTATCAGCTTAGCAAGACTTAAGTCATGTTCTATGATTAAAACTATAGCTCGTACATGTGTACTGTCACTAGCAAACTTTTTAATCCAGATAAAATATGGCCTCCAAGATCTATATCTGGAGAGAATTCCAATTTAACTTAAGCCAACAATGCTGTAACTAGAAAAATCTCTGGAGGTTAATATATCTACATTTAAAGCAATGTTAAATTCATTTGAAAGGACATAGTTATTTTAAGCTAATCAACAATAACGTATTGTTCAGGGTGAACACAAAAACAGGCAAAGTCCATAAATATAAAAGTAATTTATCTCCATACAGAGTTTCACATTTTGAGACTCTTCCTGTGTTAAGCAAACATTTTGCCAACAAATAACTTGTGTTCAAGTATATTCTGAGTAATGTATTAGTTCCCACGTTAACATCTACCCATTGATACAATATACATCTTCATAAATCAGTTTAAACCGTTATAGCAACCTATTCAGTTTAGGTTTCAAAAACAACCAAAAAATTAGATGAGTGAGTAGCAAATAAGGGAGTAACTCTGCCAACGTAAATACTTAGGTCAACTCCAAATAGAAGAAAAATACAAGCAAGGGTAAAGTTTGGGGATAAAGGTCAAAGGACAAAAAAAGCTATTTCTTCTGTAGACTGAATGACTCAGAGACCTGATGTAGCACTACTTTTTTGTTGTTATTGTTGCTGTTGTCTGTGAATTTTGCTGTATGCCTTACATTATTTCTATATGATTACCAGAACATCTCAGTGTGATCCCATATTTACAGTGAAGGGCAATACAGAAAGTGGAACAGGTTTAAATGTTAGGATGAGCAGATAATGTAATATAAGATGTGATGATAAAAGAAAGTATCCTAGGGTAGGCAATTGAATACACTTACGGGTCAGGAAAAGTCCCTGCAGGAGCTACCTTTCCTTAAACAGAAGGAAGTTAAACAGCTCCAAATTTAACACATCCCCATGGATTAACCATGTTCTACACTCGTTGTAAAACCATCCCTGATCATGTCTCTCACGTGTGATACCAGGCTGCCCTCTAACCCTGAAACCCAATCTGCAATTTTCACAGTTCTGGTAATTGGTTCCCCACCTTTTCCCCCACCCGAATCCTGGCTAGGAAACATTTCCTAGAACCCTAGCTTGAACCTATATCTGTCCTTATTTAGTCAAACCTTCATTCTCATCCTAAACGATTAGATGTCCTGTCTTTGAACATTCATACAACAGCCAGCTATAACCTGCTAACTCACATGCCTACTATCAGGAGTTCCACAATTACTACTTCTTCCTGATTTCTGAGACTCCATGTCATTCTGCATTAGCAACTCTGCTCCAATTTATTTCTACCTGAACAACTCCCATTTCCCCTATCTTTTAGAAAAATTAAATTATTCACCGTAGCTTAAATATCATTACAGATTACATTTAAGCTTCTGCTGAATGCAGCCCCCAATGAGATAATCCATTTTTTAACTTCATATTTTAAAGTTTTATGAAAAACCATTTAATCTATCTTGCCCAAATATATTTAAATCAGAATCTCCGTACTCATGTAGTTACCCACTGATAGAAGGCAATATTCCTAATGAGACACCCAAATTGGCTCAACTATTTTGAGTTCTGTTTGGTATGCTTTTGTGATGTGTCAAAATGTATTTCCCTGGATATTTAGAACTGATCATTTGACTTCACAGTGCCCTTATCTGCTTTTTTCTCTGTTCTATATTAAGTAAAAAACACCCAAAGTTTGAAAGTTTCTTCTCCTTCATGGATGTTCTTGTCTTCCTTGACCTTATTTCTTTATTTATATCCCAACTGCAGTCTTGTGCCCAGTCACAGTTTCAACCAAAAATAACTCTTAGTCCTACTGTAAGCCGGGTGTGGAAGAAATGCACAAAGGACTATTTTAAAATATTCTTGCTGACTTAGTGATTTAGGATCATTTTTGGCTGTTATTTAGTTGTCTCCGAAATAAAAGACTTCTGATAGAGTAGCTAATGTCTTTAAGATATGGTGTATTTTTAAATTTAAATTTTTTAATGGAATAATCTACTCATAAATTCTATTTTTCTTTTTTTTTTTTACTCCTCTCTGTGAAGTACAATCCATCAAAACAAAAATAAACAGCTACTGGCTAAGCAAAGTCATAGCATCACATATTGTTTATATTATTCTATATTCTAATAAAAAGAAATATGACTCTAGATTTTTATGGCTTTTTTTTTTTTTTTAATATTTAGATGGCTTAGATGGACGCCTGCCCTCTAACGCTGTTATACCAACAACAAAAGAAAATTTTGGGAGATCCATATGGTTTGAAAATTTTGTAATTTTACTCTTGAGGTCACATAGAGTGTTTCTGCCTGGGTGAGATTTTGGATCTAGACCCCTATCTTATTCTTACTGCCTGAAAGATCTTGACCATTATCAAGTGATAAGGTAGGTTGAAGGTTTACACTTATAAATTATGTATTTTTTACAAAAGAGATTAGAGAGTTGAGGATTTGAGACCACTGCTACTCAACTCTTCACTCACTTTTGCCATCCTCAAAAGCAAGGGAGAAATTAAGGATTTTTGCTTGTGCTTTATATAAACTACGCAGGTAAAAGATTTTACAGGGGCCAAGCACGGTGGCTCACGTCTGTAATACTAGCATGTTAGGAGGCCGAGACGGGTAGAACACAAGGTCAAGAGACCAGGGCCATCCTGGCCAACATGATGAAACCCTGTCTCTACTAGAAATACAAAAATTATCCGGGCGTGGTGGGGTGTGCCTGTAGTCCCAGCTACTCAGGAGGCTGAGGCAGGAAAATCGCTTGAACCTGAGGGGCGGAGGTTGCAGTGAGCCGAGATTGTGCCACTGCACTCCAGCCTGGGCGACAGAGCCAGACTTCATCTCAAAAAAAAAAAAAAAAGAAAAAAAAATAGTTTACAGGAACACTGTTCACACACGAAGGATTTTTTGAAATATCTAAAAGCATCTCCAACATGACTGCCCGGATTAGCTCACTGCTTTCAGAGTTCAGGCTCCACAGGCACACTGTGAAAAGTGTGAGAGCCCAGAAGGCACTTGAATTCTTCTGCACTGCTGGGGCCAAATGGAAAAGAAACAAGGAAGTCACTACAGATGAATGTGTCATCTAGAACAACTAACTTAAGTGGAGGTGGTTTTAACCTTTTCAGAAAATCTGGTTCATATCAAATATATACTTTGACATAACATAGTTATATGAAGTATTTTCCTGAACTTGTCTGCACACCTAATTAGATAAAGTACATGTCTAGCTTTTCAGAAAGTCAAAAACTTTGTTGTTGTTGTTGTTGATACTTTTGTTTCTGTTTTTAAGCTGCTGATATAATGACAAGACCAGTCACAGAAATAGAAAGCTTTGGGAAAAGTACAATTCTATACACTATCATCATATGCAATTTTCGGGAGAAGAACACTTATCTAGCGTGACCCCAAAAGGACCAGTTTCAACATCACATGTGATGAGACCCCAGAGACAGCAGGCTACAAAACAGTCACTGCATTCCTATAATACAGCATAATATACCAACTTCTTATATATGGGGAATCCCCTCTGCCCCATCTCAGCTCACTCAACTTCAAAAATTTTAGCATTCCTTACAACTCAGGTCCAGATACTAGTGTCTATGTCATTTGGACACTTGCAGTTGGACATAAGAGAATTGAAACTGGTTTGACTAAGGAAAGAAAAAAAAAGAAAGGGTAAAGAAATTTATGTGTACAGCTCACTTCAGACATGGCATACTTTCTTCATCTCTTAACGCAGCATTCCTATATTTTGTGTTCTTGCCAGGGTGGCTCTGATTATCTCCAAATTTATGTTATATTTTCTAGCGAATCCTGAAAAAAAGAGAGCTTCTCACTCCTGTAATTCACTCCGCACGTCCCAGAATCTTATAGCCTGATTATGGTAACTACTCACTGAGAACAGGGGGCAGGGAGTCTCTAATTGGTCAGATCTGGGTAACACGACTACTCCCAGGGTGCCATCCACCTATAGAAAACCTGTAGTCTAAGAGTAAGAGCGTGGTGCATGTTTTCTTATTCACCCCCTCCCAAAAAAAGTCAGAATGCTAAAGCCAGAAAAACAGCTGCTAATTGAGCAAAAATATTCATCCAGAATACATACACTCTATATAAAGTTATAGAATTAACTCATAAATTAAAAGTTACAATTAATATGTACTGTTGTGAATATTAAAATCAAAACTAGGCATTCATCTAGATTTATTCTACATCAGCTCTTGCATTTGTGTGATGGAATATGTTTAGCCATTATACAAATTATTTTAAAATTATTTTAATAAGATTAATTGTATTCATTTCCTGGCACTGCTGTAGCAAAGTACTGCAAACTAGCTAACTTAAACAAAAAGATATTTATTATCTCACATTTATAGAAGCTAGAAGTCTGAAATCAAGGAATCAGACTTGGGTCCTTCTTGGGGGCTCAGAGGGACGCTCTAGTCCATACTTCCTTCCTAGCTTCCCAGGCTTGTCAGCAATCCATGCGTTCCTTGCTTCCCTCAGTTTAACTCCAATCTCTGCTGCTGTCATCGTGTGGCCTTGTCCTTGTGTGTCTATCTGTCTTTTCTCCTTTTCTTAGAAAGACGCTAGTCATATTGGATTAAGGTGCACTTAATGACCTCATCTTAACTTGATTATACTTACAATGACTTTATTTTCAATTAAGGTCACATTCATAAGCACAGGAGGTTAGGATTTATATGTATCTTTTGGGGGGACATAACTCCATCTGCGACACTGATCTTACCTTACTTCATAGGAGACAATAAATACTTAAAATCAATTATTAAGTATAATAAATGTAAAAAATTATTTCTATGATTAACAACTAGCACATTATATATGTGTATGTGTGTGTATATATATATATGTGTGTATATACATATATATTTTTTGCAGCATTAACATCCATTTTCTTCCTAAGAAATAAAATGAGTCAAGGAGAGAAATGAGTAGAGAATATTTTAATTTAAAATGAGTAGAGGATAGAAATGTATGCATTGGCTCCTACCTCCATTTACTGAAAAAAAAAAAAAAAGCTGAAAAGTTGCACTGTATACAGTGTCAAAATTAAGTGAAAATTGGGAATACTTAATATTTTAGAATGAAAGGTGTTCATATTTTAAATGTATTTGGGAAAATTTTAAAAAATACATGTATGTTATGTATATATACCACACAAAGTTGTATAAGCAATTAAGACACCTTGAGCCTAAATGACAGCTTGAATGTTCCCACCTCTCCTCTTTCTCTACCTTTTTATTATCTATCTCTTGGAATTCTTTCGGGCTTAAGCTAAATATTAATCTGAACATGTTGCCTTTGGCCTTGAGTCAGTTAATTTTTCCAGTTTTGCAGAGCTACTAAGTTGTAAAGCCCAGACTCAACTCTAGTATTATCTGATTCCAAAGCCTACAAAATTTTCTTAAGTTATGCAGCCTGTCTTGCATTAAAGGTCACTTAGAAATTTTAAATATACTGCCTCCTATCTTGCATTAAAAATATTTTAATTTCTAAAAGTTCTGGCTTTAACTGGAAACACAAGCAACCCCACTGCAGTAATGCAATAGCTAGTTCATCTTTAATATGATGGTGAAAAGTAGCGTGTCATTATTTCAGAATATAGGACAGTGGGAAGGCAGAGCACTCAGTGATAAATGACATGAGTTGTGGTCCTAGATGTATCACTTAATATAAATGACTAGCTTTATAGTTATTTCATATAACTTTAGGCAAGTCCCTTACCTTTTTGATTAAGTGACTGTGAAGTTGGAAATAGCAAGCCTCATTCTCCCAATCATATAAACAGGCTGTTAGCCTCAAATTAGAATGTATAAGAAACTGCAAAATATTACAGAAGCATTTCTTAACTAATGCTTAGCTGGCCATATATATGGTAACAATGAGCTTCAAAATACATTTAATGAAATATGTTGCTAACAAAGATTTCCCCAACATATTCATTGTAAATTTCTCCTGAAAGTAAAATTCATTCTTTTGTAAAGCGAAAACAGTGAAAAATCACTATTCTTTCGTAAAGAAATATAAGTGTAAACTATTGGCAGAATGAAATGTTATAACATGTCAATATTTACATTCAAAGATATAATTATTAAGATGCCATTCGATTAATTTGTAGAAGATTAGAAAGATAAAACTTAGGGGATAAAAAGAGACCTTATAAGTTATTTTCTGCAATTATTTTCTCATTTAAAAAATCAGAAATTAAAAACCCAATAGGTTTGATTAAATGATTTATACAAAGTTACAGTGAGTGGCAAGAATTCATTCAATTTTTTAGTGGTAACAGCAGCTTTCTCATGAGGTCTCACTTGAAGGTGTAACGAGTGGTCATGGATACAGCCAGGCTCACTGACATGAATGCCCACCTCACTCATGATTCAGAGACAGCATGTGTAAATGGAGAAGCTCTGAAACTGGAGTAAAATAAAGTAGATTAAAATTCTGGTTCTTACACTAAATAGCTGTAGGATCATGGGCAAATTATTTTTCCTCATTGAATATCAATGTTTCTCCTCTTTGTAATAGGAGCAATAAAATAATAAACATGGCAGCAGAATAAAAGCAATAAAAATGGGAGCTTGTGTGAGACTTGAGTGAGATATTGGCTAAATGCTAATGGTGTATAGTATGTGTTCAACAAATGACACCTAATATTATTAAATTTTGCACTCATGAAAATTATTCTCTAACAATAAACTATTATTATTAAACTATTAAATTAACAAAGGCTACATGATACCTTGAAAACCACAAAGCTAGTATCTAGAAGATCTAAAATCTAATCTCAACTGCATTTATTAATATTGGTGTAATCTGTGCAAATCAAACCCTAAATTATTCCCAATTTGTTCTTGTGTTAGAATTAGCAACAATCCTACGCCCCTACAAATTTTGAAAGATTTTCCTTGTGAGGAACAAATTAAAAAATGTATGTGAAAAATACTCTGAAAATTGCTCTAACAAGGAGCAAAATTACTAACAAGAAAGAAGTGAAACTCGGCTTTGGTATTCTATTATACTGTAGGATGACTATAGCAAATAACAATGTATTGTATGTTTTGAGATAGATGGAAGTAAATATTTTGAATTCTGCCACCACAAAGAAATGGTGAGTGCTTAAAGTGATGGATGTGGTATTTACTCTGATTTGATCATTATACCATGTATACATGCATTAAAACATCCCACTGAACTTCATAAATATGTACAATTGTATTAATTACAAATAAAAATTAAATGAAAAATGGTAAAATGTAAATTATAAGTTAAATATGGTTTAGAATAACTTCCTCAATAATAAGCATTGCATTAAACAAATTCATGTTTAGGTTTGAATGAAATAAAAGTATATTCAAAATTCCATTTTCCCTCCTATTAGACTTTTATTTAGTCCTTTCATTAGATATATCAAGTGTAGCAATAGCTATCCAAACATAACAGATAACACAATGTACAGTCATCCCTTAGCATTAGCAGAGAATTGATTCCAGGATCTCCAGAAGACACCAAAAGTTGCAAATGCCCAAGTCCTTTAGTCAGGCCTCCTTATCTACGAGTTTCAAATAGGGGATTCAACCCACATGCAGGTATTTTCTATCCATGTGTGGTTGAATCCTTGGATGGGGAGCCTATGGATAAGCAGGGTTGACTTTAATTGCTGCTTATATAATACTGCATTAGAGGAACAGAAACAACAAATAGGATATGTTATGTAATTGTTTTAACTTAAACTATGTCTGGATCAAATACGTATGTTGTGGAGTTTGTGAAAATATAAAGTTCAGACATCTAGGCATGGAGTTAATGATGTAGTAGGCAGGCCTGGGGTTCATATATTTGAACGTTAAAGTCGTACCTAGTTGAGTTTCATGAGTAGACTGATCAGAAAACTCTGATTTACCAAATATGTCTTAAATTAGTGTATGGAAGAAAAGAGAAACATGAAAACTAATTCATATTTAGGACAGTTTTATACTTACACCACATCATATAAAGGAAAAACAATAAATCCCTCTTAAGGTTAAAAAGACTTTCATTCGAATATCTTCAAAAATGATCAAGTGCTTCTGAACATGTTCACAGAATTTTTTGATAAAATAGAATAATCAACCAAGTTTATTTCCAGATGCTTTATAAGGGCTTTAGGTTGATACCTAAGGGTTAAGTAAGTCATGCAAATAAGCGGGGCGAGGGGTAGTTATTTGTGTGCCCCTGATCATTGCTATTCACCAATGTTTACTTATTACTGGTAGCAGATTATCCTGTTTTTTAAGACTTTTGGTGAGGCACACACTACTGGTTCTCTCTTCATTAGCAACCCCATCACTTTTTCTGTCTCTACAGTTTGTCTTTTGCAGAATGTCATTTAGGTGGCATTATATAGTATGGAGCCTTTTCAGATTGGCTTTTCTCAGTTAGTAGTCTGCATCTTTCATTCCTCTGTGGCTTGATAGCTCATTCTTTCATCAGTGTTTTCTGCTTTTCTACTAGCAATCTTGTTCATAGCTGGTTAGATTTATACCTAAGTATTTCATTTTAGAGGATACTAATGTAAATGATATTGCATTAATGTAAAATCCCATTTGTTCTGAAGGCAATTGACTTTTGTATGATAGCTTTGTATTCTGCAACCTTGTTATAATCTTTGTTAATTCCAGGAGGTTTTGTTTTAGGATTTTCTACATAAATGATCATGTCATCAAGGAACAAAATCAGTTTTATTTATTCCTTTTCAATCTGTATATCACTGCTTCCTTTTCTGTTTCATTGCATTAGTTAGGACTTTTCTTACAAAGTGGAAAAGCAGTAGTGAAAAGGAACATCCTTTCCTTATTCCCGAAGCTTAGAGTTTCTTATCGTTAGGTATGATGGTAGCTATAGGTTTTTTATAGATGTGCTTTATCAGATTGAGGAAGTCAACATGTATTCGTACTTTATACATAGTTTTTACCAAGAATAGGTGTTGAATTTTGTTAAATGCTTTTTCTTCAGCTCTTTATGTGACTATGCAATTTTTTTTTCTTTTCTATACTCTTAATTTGTTGAGATAACTGTTTTTGAATTATATTAAGCCAGTCTTGCATTCTTGAGATAAATCTCACTTTGTTGGAGTGCATTAATCTTATAACACATTGTTGGATTAGATTTGCCAATATTTTCTTGAAGATTTTTGCACCCATGTTATGAGAGATCCTAATCTGCGGTGTTTTTTTTTTTTTTTTTTTTTTTGTAGTATGTTTGTCTGATTTTGGTATTAGGGTGATGGTGGTCTTTTAGGATGAATTAGGAAGTATTTCCTTTGCTTCTTCTATCTTCAAAACAAAATGCAGAGAATTGTTTTAATTTCTTCTCTAAAGGTTTATTTGAATTCACCAGTAAATCCAACTGAGTTTGATATTTTTTGTTTTGACAGGCTATTAATTATTGACTCAGTATTTTTAATCGCTATCAGGCTACTAAAATTGCCTGTTTCTTCTTGTGCAGGTTTTGGCAGATTGTGTCTTTCAAATAATTGGTCCATTTCATCTAAGTTACCAAATTTGTGGGCACAGAGTTGTTCATAACATTTACTTTTTAACCTTTTAATGTTCATGAAATCTGTAGCTATTTTGTCTCTTTCACTTCTGATTATAGTAATTTGTGACCCTTCTTTTTTCTTAGCCTGGCTAGAGTTTTGTCCATTTTAACGACCTTTTCAAAGAACCAGTTTTTGTTTTTATTGTCTACTGATTTCCTTTTTTAAACTTAATTGATTTTTGCTCTAATTATTATTTTGTTTTACCTTTACTTCAGACTTAAATTCCTTTTCAAGATTACTAAGAGCCTGTAAGACTGATTTTAGATCTTTCTTATTTTCTCATGTATACTTTCAATGGCATAAACTTCTTTGTAAGCACTGCTTTCACTGCATACCACAAACAAATTTTGATAATTTGTTTTCATTTTTGTTTAATTCAAAATATTTTAAAATTTCTCTTGGAATTTCTTCTTTGACACGTGATATCTACAAGTATGTTGCTTAATCAACACATATTTTGGAATTTTCTGGTTATCTTTCCGTTATTGATTTCAACTTTAATTCTATTATGGGCAGTCAGCAGCTATTGTATGATTTTTATTACTTTAATACGTTCAGGTGTGTTTTATGTCAAGCACGTGGCCTATATTGGTGAATATTCCATGTGAGCTTGAAAAGGATGTTTACTCTGCTGTTGCTGGATGAAGCAGTCTATAGATGTCAATTTTATCCATTTGATTGATGATGCTGTGAGTTCAACTATGTTCTTACTGATTTTCTGCCTGTTACATCTGTGCAGTTTTAGAGGGATGTTGTCTCCAGTATAATAGTGATTTCAACTATTTTTCCTTGCAGTTCTCTCAGGTTTTGCCTCACATATTTTGTTGTTCTCTTGTTAGGCATATGCAAGTTAAAGACCACCTTTTTGGAGAATCGTTATGTAATGTCCCTCTTTGTCCCTGATAATTTTCTTTGTTCTCATGTCTACGTTTTCTGAAATGAATACAGCTACTTCTGCTTATTTTTTATTAGTGTGAGCATGGTATATCTTTCTCTATCCATTCACTTTTAATCTATATGTAGCTTTAAATTTAAAGTGGGTTCCTTTTAAACATATAGTTGGGTCTTGTATTTGCCCCACTATGAGAGTTTCTGTCTTTCAGTTGGTGCATTTAGGCTATTGTTATTTGAAGTAATTATTGATATAGTTGGAATAATATTTACCATATGTGTTAATGTTCTCTATTTGTTAGCTTTGTGCTTTGTTTCTATTTTCTTTCTTTTTTTGCCTTTTGTGATTTTAATGGAGCATTTGTTAGGATTCTATTTTTCTCATTTCATAGAATATTTATTATACTTCTGCTTTAAGTAGTTTCCACTACTAAAATTTACTATTTTAAGTAGTTTCCCTAGAGTTTGCATCATGTATTTATAAGTAATCCATGTCCACTTTCAAATAATACTCTACCACTTTATGGGTAGCGCAAGTACCTTATAATAATAAAATATTTATAATTCCTTCTTTTCATACCTTTGCTGTCATTCATTTCACCTATACATAAGCATAAATAAGGACAGATATATAAGTGTATCTACTTGAATACACTGTTGCTACTATAATTTTGAACAAACTACAATCTATTAAATAAACTAAAAGTAAAAATAAATATTGATTTTACACTTCTTTGTTCTTTTCTCAGTAGCCTTCCTTTTTTATGCAGATCTGAGTTTCTGAATTATATCATTTCCTTGTCTCTGAAGAACTTCTTTTAAAATTTCCTGCAAGGCATGTATGTCTAATGGCAAAAAATTCCCTCGATTTTCTTTGTCTGGACAACTCTTTATTTCTTTTACTTTCGCAGTAAAATTTAACAGGGTTAACATCAAGGTATATTCTTCTAACTTGTTTTTTTCCCCTTTCAGCATGTTGACTTTTTGACTCACTCTTTTTGCTTGCATGGTTTCTGAGGCAAAATCGATGTGATTCTTGTGTTTGATTCTCTACAGGAAATGTGTTTCCCCTTTTCCTGCCCGGCTTCTCTTGAATTTTGTTTTGTTTTGTTTTTGTTTTTGTTTTATTTTCTGCAGCTTGAAAATATGCCTAGATGTGGGTAGTTTTCTTTTGCATTTATTCTTCTTCGTGTTCTCTGAGCTTCCTGGATCAGTGCTTGTTGTCTGACAAAAATTTTGAAAAATTACGTCATTATTGTTTCAAATATTTATTCTGTTCCTTTATTATCTTTTTTTTTCTTTCTGATATTCTTTTTTTTTTTTTTTTGACAAAGTCTCACTGTGTCATCCAAACTGGAGTGCAGTGGTACAATCTCAGCTCACTGCAACCTCTGCCACCCGGGTTCAAGCGACTCTCCTGCCTCAGCCTCCCAAGTAGCTGGGACTACAGGCACCCACCACCATGCCTGGCTAATTTTTTGTATTTTTAGTAGAGATGAAGTTTCACTGTGTCGGCCGGGGTGGTCTTGAACTCCTACCCCTTAACCCACCTACCTCGGCCTCCCAAAGTGCTAGGATTACAAGCATGAGCCACCACACCTGTCATCTTTCTAAGATTCTTATGTATTGATTTTTAAATTTGATTTATTGTAAGATAATTGTACATAATGAGCATGAAATACAAAATAATGTTAAGAGGAAGTCTGATTATTAAAACTAGACTTGAAGTAACAAAGAAGTTGTGGGGGAGTTAGAAGCAAAGACTCAGAAACAGAAACAAAACAGAGAAAGAGAAATATCTAAATTTGACTCTAGTGAAGAGTATATGATATTTATCTGCAACGATGCAGGACTTTGTAGGGGACATATGGATATAACTATGTGCTAGGGCTTTGATGAGCTTATGATCTCAATCAAGAAGGCACATTAACTCTCACAAAACAAAGACCAGCTGAATTCTAAGGCAGGCATTCTTGAAGATAAGTATAGTGAACTTAAAAGAGAATGCATTTACAGTCATAAGAGACATCTTCACAGGGAAAGCAGAGCTTGAGTTTGATAGATGACATCTTGTCATAAATGTAACTGCTTGTAATATCTAATGAATATTTTAAAAATAGGGTAACTATAAAAATAATTTGAGTAGAGAGGAGTTATACTAAGTAGAAAGTTAAAGGTTTAAAAATTAGGAAAGTACTGTTTCACTTTTGACTGAAGATGTATTCTAACAACTTGATGAGGCAAGACATATAAGTTCATATTGATTGATAACTAGTCATAAACTTTTCTATCTTTTTGCAAAGGCCAAATTATGACTTTTAAATCATTGTATAAATTTCCCAAAATAAGCCACCAAGAAAAATTCACAATATGAATTTATGGGTTACATTAGAATTATTGGATTGGTTGGTTTATGGAGTTTGCCAACTCACTTAACACTATTGACCTAAACTTAAGACACTATAACAATTTAGATTCTAACTTTGGCAATTAGACAATGATTTTTCTATAGGCATTTTAATATTTGTTTTCAGTGGGGATTCCACTATCTTTACTATCTATTCTATAACAATTGAAACTAAATGAGAAGGCTAAGTGGTGATTGAAATATGTTAAGTAACCCTAGTGCTGTGGCTCACGCCTATAATCCTAGCACTTTGGGAGACCCAGACCAGCAGAAAATTTGAGGTCAGGAGTCTGAAACTAGCCTGGCCAACATGGCAAAAGTCCATCTCTACATAATACAGAATTTAGTCAGGTGTGGTAATGTCCACCTGTAATCCCAGCTACTTGGGAGGCTGAGCCAGGAGAATCAATCCCTTGAACAAGGGAGGCGGAGATTGCAGTGAGCCAAGATCGTGTCACTGTGCTCCCGAGCGAGACTTTGTCTCGAAAAGAAAAAAAAAAAAGAAAAGAAAATATGTTAAGTAGAACTATTCCCGAGCTCCATATATATGGTTTCCCCTAGAAAGTTATATAGGAAGAGTATAAAAATACTAGACATTATCTTAATTAAAGCAAGTAAGAGACAATTTCCTGAAATAATTATATATTAATTATACTGTCTAAAAAGATCTAGTATTCACTAGTAGAAGTAAATATGTTCAATTTTTTATCTTTTTAGACACCTAAGACTATGGAAACAAGCATTAGTCTAGAGTTTACATACTAGATTGTTAGGTGATTTACAGAAATACAAAAGAAAAAAAAAGCAGTGTGTGATATATTTCAAAAGTGAAAGTATTATACACATGATTTCATATTGTTTTAAAATAAGTGTCAGAAGAAACCAGACATTTCTCATTTATATTATTACATAGTATTTTTTTATCCAGATGATAGGAAAACTAGAAGATTCTGACAACCGTATAAAACTGAACATACCTGGAAACTTCAACATCTAAGAAATAGTATTTCCTTCCATAACAAATGCCTTAGAAAAACATATTTTCAGCTAACACATAAATTATGAAAGAATATTTCCATGGTGGAAAATATGCAATAGAGAGAAATTTGTTTTAGTGAAGATAATTTTATGAGCTTCTAAATATAAGGCCATATTAAGTCATTTCTGATTAAGTGGAAGGCTCCAGTTAGATACAATCCCAGTACAACTGGGATTGAAGAATTGAGTAGTCATTGTATTTTTATTTATCTGTCATTCATTTTTATTTATCCTTGTAACTTTGGCACAATTAATTACACAATAATCATCTTGACATCATGGATAAATAATGATAGATACATACGTTGGAGACAGGTATTTATGTAAAAGTGCTTGTTCACTTTTAAGAATTACTGGTGATTGAACCATAAAAATATAATTTATCTAGTTCTCCAATAAGAAATGTTAACTGAAAAATCACTTAGCTTTTTTACATATGAAAGTTAAATCCTAAACCTATGGAGATCATCAGATATGCAAAGATAGAAACACAGCATATTCCAAAGTATTTCAAGCAAAGTTAATTTTCTTTTTCTTTTCTTTCTTTCTTTCTTTTTTTTCTTTTTTTTGAGACAGAGTTTTGCTCTTGTCACCCAGTCTGGAGTGCAATGGCATGATTCCGGCTCACTGCAACCTCTGCCTCCTAAGTCCAAACATCTTTGAGATTTTTATTGTCTTTGAGTTATTTCCCTTCCTACTAATGAAAATATTTGTAAGTAAAGTGGGTACAATATTAGCAAATTTCAAATTCTTTAGGATATTAGCTTCTTCACAACACAAAGTATACTGTCTAAAGGCTGGAAGTGAAGTGCAGGTTGATCACGTGGAACTTTTAGAGGGTTTATGTGAAAGCAAACAAACACACTAGACTCGCTGCTGTCTCAATGAGGATTTTGAAATACAAACCCAGATTATATCACCTCTGTTTTATATAGAACATGAGTCAGTTTGAGAAGCAGTGCAAATAGATGTATTTTGACCTGAGAAATGATTTTTTTAATAATATTTGATATAAAATACATTAGAATCAGGAAAATCATGCTCTAAAATCTAGATATTAAGTGATGTATTATCAGATGAATGCTCAATTTATCCAAAGAACATTTATAAAGATCAGATATTAGAGGCAGTCAGTTTAAAATACTGTATTTCTAGATTCTAAAAATTAGAATACAAGTTACAAACACCTCATATCCTCTCTTGTGGAATAATTCTGAATATGATTCAACAACATATGCCAAATGATTGACCCTTTAGTTTCCTGTGCTCAGCTGTGCCATTCCCACCATGTCTTCTCATGAGAGGGGCATAGTCTGAGTTGAGAAATAAACCAGACAAGCTGAATATAAATCAGTATTTCATAACAAAAGAGCAAATGTCCTTCAAAACCACAAATACAAAATTCCAAACCTCCGCTACACCACATACTAGCTTTATATCTACTTTTTGAGGTGGTTTAAGTAAGTGTCTTCTATAAAATACTTGACATATAGGTGGTGTTTGTTCAACGGAGGCAATGATTTTTCTTTGGGGGTTTCCTTGCTTGCCACAATTTATTCTCAAAGCCCTTTGGTACCTGCTTCTGACACCAGATCTGGACTGGTGAATAGGTCAGTTAAAATTCTCTGACACTTTGGGCTGTTTTCATAAGAAGAACTCTTTTGACACAAAATTCTCAGTACTACTAAAGGAAATGACAGAAATGAATTATTTTGACAAGCTATTGCTAGTACCCTATGATTCCCTACTATACCTGCATAAAATAACAAATTTTGGAGTTTAAAACACAATCACATTCACAGCCATTAGGATAGATTTTAATTTTAAAAAATAATAATGTTGACAAGGATAAGGAAAAATCGGAACACTATGGATTGCCACTGGGAATATAAAATCATGCAGTTGCTATTGAGAACAATATGGTTGTTTCCCAAATAAATACAATTACGATATGATCCGGCAATTCCATTTCCAGGTATATAACCAAGAGGACTGAAAGCAGAGACCCAAACATATTTAGACACACACATTCGTAGAAGCGTTATTCACAATAGCCAAAAGGTGGATGTAACATAAGTGTCTATGGATAGATAAATAGAGAAACAAACTGTGGGATATACATACAATGAAACATTGCTCGGTCTTAAAAAGTGGGAAATTCTGACACATGCCACAACATGGCTGAGCCTTGAAGACATTACACTAAGTGAAATAAGTGAATCACAAAAGGACAAAGATTGTATGATTCCAATTATAGGAGATGTCTGGAAAAGTCAAATTCAAAGAAACAGAAAGCACAATTGGGGTTGTCAAGTGCTGAGGGGGAGGGAGAAAGGACGGTTATTGTCTAATGCATGTATAGTTTCAGTTCATACCCAATAAACTGAAGATAGTCATTAATGGGAAGATGAAAAGGGTCCTGGAGATGTATAATAATGATGATTGCAAAAGGATATGAATGTACCTAATGCCCCCAAACTATATTCTTTAAAGTGGTTAAAATGGTAAATTTTATCTTACATATATTTTGCTGCAATTTTTTAAAAAGTAAAATACAAAAAAAAAAAAAAAAAAAAGACTAGGCACACACACCAAGTGCCCAGATTAATTAAATCAAAACATTCAGGGATCAAGAGATCAATTGAATCAAAACATTCAGGGATCAAGCCTAGGCAACTACACTTTTTAAATGAGTGTGAAGTAATTCTCCTGTACAGCCAGGACTGAGAATCACTTCTCTAGCCAGTAGAGGCTTCCTAGTAAAAGTATGACTTTCTATGTATGTCCAGAGTTTTTTCAGTCTTTATAATAGTTCTTGCTATGCTAGATTAACAAGGCCTGAGATAATAATATTGTTTCTTTCTTTTGTTTTTTCCAAGATAAACTGTATCCAGCTTTATTAAAGATACTTTCCATAAACAATTATGCTATTTCAGGAAGGACATGGGCAGACAATCTTTAGCAGTATACAACAACTTTCAAACTCCCTTCTTCAATGGACTAGCAAAAGACAGAAAACCACTATAAAACCCAATGAAGTCTTCATCTGATGCTCTGAACAGGGAAAGTTTAGAGTGAGGGTTGACATTTCACACTTAGTGTGTTTAACAACTTTTCACAAGCTGACCCTGACTTTCACCTGACCCCTAATTATTGATTATCAGTGTCTCAGGCAATCTGAACTTTCCAGTGATGCCACTGAGGTGGCACTTATCAAAAGAGCAGTGGTTCCATTCCTAGATTGTGGGTCTTCAGTTAAATTCTGCAATTGTCATTTCACTTTCTCAAAGCCAGGATCGGCTTGTGAACAACATTGTTTCTTAAATTACTGAACACCTTCTAAATTAATTTGATTAATTTTCTGCTCTCTATATTTGATTACAGCTTAATAACACATAAGGAAACGGAAAATAGATATAATTTGCCTTCTCGCACACCTATGTAGGCTAATGTGATATGAAGCAAATCAAGTATTATATACTAATCTTGATTTTACCTTAAGAATTAAAAACACAGACATTTACATAGTATTTATTATTTTATGGAACATGTACATTCATTTGGTATAGAACAAAACAATGTAAGATTTTTGGTGCCACATTTTATGGGTTATGGTGTAAAACAAATTAAACACCATCATTGTATAAAGAAGAATTGGATAATGAAATAAATTTTCCATTTAGAAGCCCCATGTAGTTTTTAGATGCTAAATCTGACATAGAGTAAATGAGCATTACTATTGGTTTCTAAGTTGAATATAATTTCTTAGCAGGTTTTCCTCAGGGATACAAAGGAGTTCTATGATATAAGGTTGCCAATACGGATGATACAATCAATGTAGGGTATATACATTGATAAGACTATTAGAAGTTGAATGTCTAAACAGGGAACTTGTCCAAACATATTCAAAACTCCTAAATTAATTCATGTGAATTAATCAAATACTGGTTCAATCAAATAAAGGCTCAGAATTTACATTTCTAAATGACTGAAATCACTTTCAGAAAATACTGTAATCATGTAATCATCCTTGTATGTTGCCTCCACTGAATTTCAATACTGGGAACACCAATTTTTCCACTAGAAAAATGACAAAAGTCCCCAAGCTCTTAAACAAAGCAGTATTATGATACCACCATGCCCCTATTGTGAAGGATGGCTCAGACCTTTCTATTGTTTCCAAATACTATCAATAAATGCCATCCAAAAACATAAAAAAATCAATGATTCTCATGTAAACAAGTAAAAATTAAAGGCATCTGGGAGACAGTCAATATCGACATTGTCTAATCTACATAACCTATTCCTTAAGAAGCATGATAATGCATTTTAAGAAGCATGATAATGCATTTTAAGAAGAGGAAGCTAAGTTAGGGGTGCACTTCCTCAAACACTAGTCTTTTTCAGTTTCAGAAATAATTACACCCATAATACTATGAACAGCTCTGTTGATTGAAGGGAATAAAAGCTCCAGATGAAATCTCAACAGCTTGTCCTTTGTAGACAAATACTGATTGCAAAAGGACATATCAGGCTGTGACTGTTATTATATGTAAGACATTTTGCAAATGGATGGAAAAAATGATGGGAATCAGATAAAGTTCTAAGAAATGATTCTGAAGAGATTAGTACAATGGATAAGTATATGGCTAAACACATGACTGCCTTTCCAAAGAGCTGGTTATTTCTTTCTCACAACTCCCCTTGCCCCGACCCTCTAATCCTTGTGAGAATGCTTCCTCTAATTGTATGTTTAGCTGCCATGTATCTGTCTCTCATGGCTAGATTATCTGAGCTGCTTGAGTTTAGGAACGGTTTCCTCACATACCTCCTCTTCAGGAACTTTCATTGAATTATCTGCCACCTTGGCCACATGCTGTGACTCACGCAAGTAATCCCAGCACTTTGGGAGGCCGAGGGGCAGATCACCTGAGTTCAGGAGTTTGAGATCAGCCTGGCCAACATGGTGAAACCCTGTCTCTACTAAAAATACTAAAATTAGCCAGGCGTAGTGGAGGGCACCTGTAATCCCAGCTATTCAGGAGGCTGAGGCAGGAGAATTGTTTGAACCCAGGAGGCAGAGGTTGCAGTGAGCTGAAATCAGGTCACTGAACTCCAGCCTGGGTGAAAGAGTGAGACTCCATCTCAAAAATAAATAAATAAGAATTAAATGCAATCTAACAAACCAGTAGGAGTTAGGCTGCCTTTCCTGAGAAGCTCTGATTTAAGAAGAAAGCACACAATGAAACTGCTGAGAAAAGACAGAAGGGTGCTGATCTGAGTCACAGCTACTCTTCTTGACCCTAATTCAAGATCCCCAAAAATGTGTAGGAGCAGGAGAAACACATCAAAAAATGAAACAGGTTTGTTCTTATATCTCTGGATCTCTATATATTGATCTTCTTCATTTTTAATCTATTCAGAATAATTTACTACCATGGTAGAGACCAAGTAGGGGCACACCAAGCTCCTTCGGATAGTAAAGTTAGGAAAACCTAGAAAGCATATTTTCCTTCTAAGTCTTTCACCTCAGGACACCTAGAGATTTATGATATTTATCATACGCTGGGGAAAACAACGTTTAAATAAAAGATGATCCTTGTAGATGAGGTACCTCAGTTCAAGCAGATTCTCTGAGCAACTGTCAGGATTCACTGCTAGGAACTTTACTGATGTATCTCTTACACACCAATATTAATCCATGACCACAAACAAGGCAGATTTAACATAATGAATGGAAAAATGTGAATATTTATTTTTGGAAGCTACAGCATATTTATGTAAAGCATTGATTAAATTGTTCAAAATCTTCAACATGCTACCACCTAGGTTCACACATGCATTTTCCCTTCAGTTTATTTATCATAGTAAATATAGCAAAGAATATACATTTTATGCCTTATTCAAGATATATGTCCTCATCAAAACAATTTTTCAGGTAATTTCTGTCATGTCAACTCATGATTAACTGCACTAATGAAGAGAAATAATATCACAGAAAAATCAGTGTGGAGATATCCAGACCAATTTATTGTTGGTATTGGCATGCTTTAGTTCATTTTGCAGCAGATTTACCATCATCAAAGTAGTTTTTACTTAAGCTTATTTGAAAGTATTTTATTTCCCCAAAACTCTTACTGTTTTAGTGGTAAAAAATAAAGAAACTGGAAAAATGATTGATTAAAAGAAACTTAAATGAGATGAAAAATATGTCACGGTTAAACCAAAGGGTAGATCAGGCGTATATGAACAATCAGTTGATTTTACCTAGAATCAAATTTGCAAGTGTAAATGTGTCTGTCCATGTGTAAATATGTAATCGATATGTTTATGTATGTATGTATTTGTCTGCATATGTATGCATATGTAGAAAGGAGTTTTGTGCTGAGAAGTTACACCATTCATATTATAAAATATTAATTAACATTTTCATTGGTGGTACTTTAATTTCTGCATGCTTTATGGTGCATTCTATAGAAATTGAAGAAAGGATAACTTTAAATGGACCTATGAATTGTTAAAATAGTATAAATACCAGTATAAAAATATAATGACAAGGTAACTTTTTCTTCACTTTTTTTTTTTTTTTTAAGACAGAGTCTTGCTCTGTCACCCAGGCTGGACTGCAGTGGCGCGATCTCCACTCACTGCAAGCTCCATTTCCTGGGTTCACGCCATTCTCCTGCCTCAGCCTCCCATGTAGCTGGGACTACAGGTGCCCACCACAGCGCCCGGCTATCTTCACTTTTTTTAGGAAACATGCAAACATCTTAAAAATGAAATAGGGGAAAATCAACTTATATTGATATAATATGGATATCCATAATTCAGTGAAAAACAAGGTAAATTAAAAACTAAAAATACTCATAAAAAGTATTTTAAATGGTTTCATGTTCAACACACCAATAAGCTTTTGAAAATAATACTTGAAGGAAGAGTCTGTTATCAAAAACTGAGAAACATACAAGAAATGAACATATCTCATGTATTTTCTATCTAGATGATGCACACTATTTAGATGGAAATAGGATTATTTTGCTCACTCCTCAGTGTGGTCTACAACTAGGTTGATTAATTTGACTCAAAGCCACAAACAAATACACATATCTCAATCTAATTGTTGTTCTATTTTTATTTTTTGATACAAAACTTTATTACATGTTTATCAACCATATATGTTCAAGAAATCAAAACTTGAGATCTGACAGTTTGTTGTGGGAAGTCAGGGACCCTGAACAGAGGGACTGCTAAAACCATGACAGAAGAACATAAACTGTGGAGATTTCATGGACATTTATTAGTTCCCCAAATTAATACTTTTATAATTTCTTGCACCTGTCCTTACTGTAATCTCTGAACATAAATTGTGAACATTTCATGGACATTTATCACTTCCTCAGTCAACACTCTTGTGATTTCCTATGCCTGCCTTTAATCTCTTAATCCTGTCATCTTCTTAAGCTGAGGCTGTATGTTGCCTAAGAACCCTGTGATGATTGCATTAACTGCACAAATTGTTCATAAAGCATGTGTGTTTGAACAATATGAAATCTGGGCACCTTGAAAAAAGAGCAGGATAACAGCAATGTTCAGGGAACAAGGGAGATAACCATTAGGTCTGACTGCCTGGGAGCCGGGCAGGACAGAGTCATATTTCTCTTATTGCTGAAAACAGGTAAGACAAATTCTTTCCCTAGTAAGGAATATTAATAATTAACAGCCTGGGAAAAGAATGCATTCCCGGGGGAGGCCTCTAAAAAGGCTGCCCTGGGAGTGTCTGCCTTATGCAGTTGTAGATAGGGATGAAACCCGCCCTAGTCTCCTGCAGTGCCCCCAGGCTTGCTAGGATTAGGGAATTCCAGCCTGGCAAATTCTAGTCAGACCTGTTCTCTGCTCTTGAACCTTGTTTCCTGTTAAGATGTTTATCAATGACAATGCATGTACAGTGGGACATGAAACTTCATCAGCAATTCTAGTTTCACCCTGGCCTTGTGACCTTGCCCTGCCCATTTGCCTTGTGATATTTTATTGCCTTTGAAATGTGATCTCTGTGACCCACACCCTGTTTGTACCCTCCCTCCCCTTTGAAAATCGCTAATAAAAACTTGCTGGTTTTGAGGTTCAGGGGCATCGTGGAGCCTGCTGACATGTGATGTCTCCCCTGGACACCCAGCTTTAAAATTTCTCTCTTTGGTACTCTTTCCATTTATTTCTCAGACCAGCCAACACTTAGGGAAAATAGAAAACAACTTACGTTGAAATATTGGGGGCTGGTTCCCCCGATAATAGTCCACAAAAATATTGTTTTAACTTTATTTCTAACATTTGTTCAAGTTAGTGGTAATATTGCGTTGCAATTAGGAAATAGGTTTGGGGGTTCAGACTGACTGAATCTAAATCCCCACTCTGCCACACTGTGGGAAGATAACCTGGGCAGGAGCTTAACTTCTTTCAATATCTTAACTTTCTCATCTACTTTTCAGGGCTATAATAACTAAATTAAATAATATATATCAAAAACTTGGAGTAGTCACTCAAAATAGGACATTCTTCATTAATATTAGCTATTATCATGTCATAAGCTTCTTCCTGCCTGACATAATATTTTTAAGTTAGTGGGTTAAAAACCTCTCTGAATAGTAAAGCAAATCAGTCTTGTATCATTAATTGTTTGGAAGACTCTAAAATAGCATTCTTTTTTTAAGAGAGATAAATTGCAGTTCTACACAATGTCATGCACACATAAAGGAAAATAAAAGCATCTTTATTATAACTGGATGCACCGAGTATGACAAATTCCATAGCTAACACCCATTTTACAAGGTTTATGATTCCATCATAAAAATTCATTTCCCAAGAAAGCCAGCAAATAACATCTCTGTCTGCATGTCATTATTTTTTTATTGCCTGTGTTTTAGAGTATTGGCTTGAGTTATTAGTAACAAATTCAAAAATAATTCTTTTATAATTGTAAAATGCTGATCTCACAAACACACACTGGATGATAGTGAAATCAAATGAAATATATAAGAAAAAAAGTCATTTTAAGAAGATATCCAATTTGAATGACTGTTTCAGACTCCATGTTAATATCAATGTTGATGATGGTCTATGTCTAGGTCCACACAGGTGGTTTCTCACTCATACAGCATGGGTGTTGTAGCATTCACCCCAAATATTAAGTAAAAATCTGGTAACATAGCAAAATACTCTAAGCTCTTTTAAATAACATATTATGCCTTCATCATCTAATCACTTACCTAAACACTCTTACAAAGCCTTCTATTTTTAAGTATGACTGCTTCACAGAGTATTATCTTTTGCATGGTTACTATATGCTCTATGTAAAGAAGAAACTTTTTTTTTCTGCTTTGCACAGACTATAGAAATTTACAAAAAGAAACTTTAAAAGTAAGATACTTTTTAAATGTGAACTTTAGTAAACAAATCTCTTTAGTTATTTATGTGACTATGATTGCTTGGGGTTTGATATGTCCATTCTCATTGCACATGTAGAAGTATTTCCATTTTCATCCATATTTCCTGTTTTCCATTTAAAGGTAAGTTAATCAGAATTGCAAGCTCTTTGAAAAGAGGTGGGGAAGCCCCAATTTTGTGTAACATTTTTCCTGTTGGGTCTTGTTAAGACCCCAGCTGAGTCTAATTATGAATTTACTCATCTTAAAGGAAACCTTTTATTAATTGGAAAAGAGGCAAAAAAAAAGCCATTTGTTTTAAAAGTTTGCACAAATAAATCTATCGCCCAGTGAATGCACTTGAAAACTGGATGAAGTGACTTGTATCTACTGATAAAAATAAGCCTGGTAACGTTCAGAAGCCCAAATCAGTCATCTAAAACATGTATCTAAAAATAAAAGACATCCTGACATAATCATAACTAATTGCTTACTTCTAAAAATATTATGCTGAAATGTAAGTAATTATTGCATAAATTTTTCCATTCATGTAAGCTCTTGTATTTAGTATTTTCAAGCCTAACCACACAATGAATATCATTTCTAAAAGTACAATGATTATGAAAATGTAAAGATTTTTATTTTAAAATAGTCAGATTCTTACCCTGATCGAAGGGTTTTCCTGGACTCCAAGTGCGGAAATAATCATCCTAAGGGGGAAAATAATGTGAATTGAGTGTATATGAGTAATTAAAATGCAAGGATTCATATAAAATCTAAAATTAAATATGAAACACAGAAGCTGTATACAAACCTCTACTTCCTGCAATGGCAAGCAGCAAATTATAAAATAAATAAATAAAAATAAAAAAGAAACAAGAGAAAAAAATAGTTATCAAAAAGGAACACACTGTTTACAAGTTACAGAAATGTCTTCCAATAAATGTGTTCATTTTCATTGCAAGTCAATGGTTAATATAACAATTTAACTATTTTTGGTTGCCACTTCTCCTAAATATTACAATGCAATATTTTCAATTACAATTCAGCGCATATTATAACATGCAGATAATTACCCTAAGCTAATAAGCTATAAAGTATCTTACCAGTTTCCAATTATACAACTTCATTGTCCCCTAGTACAACAGTAAGTGGAACTATTAATATAGCAGGGAAAATACCAAGTGATTCTGCAATGGCCCATGGAGTATAAATATGCTTTATGCAAATCATTCTCTTGTTAATCGAATATCTAAGGAGTTCATCAAAATGCCATCTAGAGGTTGAAAAACATGCACACCTAATTAAGTCCTGCCTAAAGTTTAATTCTTTAATATGGAAAAGAATCAATACAATATATTTACAATATACTTAGTAAATACGACAGTACAGCACAAATGTAGGGCAAAGCATACTGGAAAGAATTTTGAAAAGTAAGGCCAAATAGACTATGTCTATTTATTTACTGTTTTTACCACTTTAAAAGCCTTATAAAAGTTCCTCATTAATATCATATTTTATTATAAATTAAAAAGATGGCACTGTTGAAATTAATACACTGTTGTCACTATGGTAACCTGCCAGAAGAGAGTAGCACATCATGGTGAAGTTATAACATTTCCAAGCTCTAAACTGTTAGACCCACTCAAGTCAGTTAATTGGAAAGCTATAGAAGCTACAGAATTCAAAAGGGGTAAGCAGAGATTCTTTCTCTTTGTATAAATTTAAGGGGTATAAATGCAGTTTTGTTATATGAATATCACATAGTGGTGAAATCTCAACTTTTAGTGTAACCGTCATCTGAATAGTGTAAATTGTTCCCATTAAGAAATTTCTCAGCTCTCACCCCTTACACCCTCCCACCCTTCCAAGTGTCTCATGTGTATTATTTCACTTATAAGTGTGAACATGAGGTGTTTGACTTTCTCTTTCTGAATTGTTTCACTTAAAATAATGGCCTTCAGTTCCACCCATGTTGAGGCAAAAGACATTTTATTCCCTTTTCATGGCTGAATGGTATTCCATTTTCTTTATGCAATCACATGTTGATGGACAGTTCTATTGAATCTAATATATTTACTCTTCTGAATAGTGCTGTGATAAACATACGAGTGCAGTTATCCTTTTTATATAATGACTTTTCTTCCTTTTTTGAATCTTCTTTCTAGCCTCTTTTGCAGTGTCTCCACTGTATAAGGAAGAAAATGTAGTACTGATTTCAATCATAGAAATAAATACAATCTTTTAATTTATTTATGAAAATTTTAAATTAAGTTTCAGAAGTTTTTTTTAATGTGACTAACAGTTAATCAATACTTTCTGAAATTGCACTCCACCAACTTCAAACTTTTTAAAAAATGAAACAAAGAGAAAAAAATGACGTCACTGTAGTTGATACATTTATGTCCAGATAGGGTTATATTAAGAGGAAGGCAAATTATAGCAATCTATACACATAGATTTTCCACTAGATAATCTACAATTAGATAAAGAAAGGATAATGCTACTAGATAATTAAATAAATATTGATTATTTATTGTCTTTAAAACATTTTTAAATACAATTATAGCATGATACAATTCTTGGAAAATTAGACTTTCAAATTAAATTACTCCAATAACCGTTTCAAAACTTGATCTGAGCAACATAACATACTCATTTAGTATCTTTTATTTTTAAAAATGTATCTTACTATTTGAAGATGATGACTATTATTCATTCCAAGCATGGGGAGGAATTGGGCTGCTATGGTTTTACATCTCTCCTGAAGCAGAACAGAAAGCTAGACATGCACACATGAGTGATGGATTTGGAGACAGGCAAACCAGAATTTTAAGTCTGGCTCTACCACTCATTGGTTGCATCACTTTAGAAAAGATGACGGCCTAGACTATCCTCAGATTCCTTTGATGAAAGTTGGAAAAATAATCTCTATCTATTTGAGAGGGAGATACTGGGATTAGTTATCAACTGTGTAAAATGCCAGCACCATATCTGGAATAAAGGAGGTGCTAAATCTTAATAGCTACTCATATTCCAGCACCATATCTGGAATAAAGGAGGTGCTAAATCGTAATAGCTACTCATAAGGGTCAAGTTTCTGTCTGTCAGTGTCTTTGGGTAACACCATGGACAAGCTGTCATTACTGCTCACCAAATCCTTTCTTTTTCTGATTTCTTACAAGCAGCCATAAATTCCTCCTCCTCCTATTTTCAAATCCAATGCTCTCTCCAAAAAAAAAAAAAAAAGTCAAATGTAGCAAAATTTTAAATACCTACATTTATTGCTATAGTAAATGCAAGAAGAAAAATGTTTTTGCTGTCATTTCAGATTATTCTGACATGGTACAGCTACCAGTGGCAACACCCGAAAAGACGTGGCTAAGTTTTTACTGTAATAGTGACTCCATTCATATAAACATCACAGAGTCCAAGAAGGTGGAAAAGCTGTAGAACTGACATTGTCAGCACTGAAGTCACATAATGTCAAAGCAGCATGTTTCACACAACACATAGTGTTTGCAATACTGAATACCTGAATAGATGAGCAGGAATTAGGGGGGATGTATATTTAAAAAGAATATAATTTTAAAATCTAACCTCCACCACATTTAATGATCTTCCTTTGGAATAATATGGTCAACTTGGTGCGTTTGGGACCACGGCTATATAAAAATCTATAATCACAATTGTGAAACATGAACTTGGTTCTCTCGGTTATGTCAAAGGCAATCTTGAAGTCTGACCACAGTGGGGATCAGACATATATATGATGGAAAAGGAAAGTAGCCCCACTACTAAGCCATTTTTAGATATATTCTTTGTGTTCTGACATCATTAGACATGTTTTTTTAATTAAAAAAAAAAGTTTCACCTCATTAAATCTTAGGAATTTTGTCAGGATGAGAAATAAAAGTATTTTCACGTTAAGTGTTCATTCAGGCACAATTTCTTTTGTTCCAAAACCTTTGTGTGAATATTGGTTGTTTTCAGGCTTCAATTTATATCCAAAATAAGCCAACTAGGGATTTAGTAAACAACTACAAGAGATGCCTTCAATTGGAGAAATTCTGGGTTTAAATGACTGAAACAATCCTGAGTGTTTCAAGAAGCAAAGTTGGATTCTTGTCACACATGTTCAAAAACTTATGGAGTGAATTACAGAGACCATTAGAATTTAATATTAAACCATTGCCAACTTCTTATAGTTATAGAAATAATAACTGCAAGTTGTCCACAAAATAAAGTCTACATAAAAATTGGGCTTATGTGTTTTATTGTTTAAACTGTCTTTTTCCTTGTGGTTTTAATGCTGTGTCCTTTTCTCTAATTTTAAATAAAATATATGTGCACTTTATTGAACACACCTATGTATTGTAGAGCATAGTTTCTCATCCTTAGCATTATTGATAGTTTGAGCCAGATAATTCTTTGTTGTGTTAGGGGTAGGGAGACTATTCTGTGCATTGATCACAATTTAGTACCATCCTCGGCTTCTACTCGTGAGATACTGGTGGGGACAGTCCCTCAAGGTGTGACAAAAGGGAAAAGTAACAATTTATTGTCAAATATCCTCTGGAAGAAAAATCACTCAGGTGAAGACAGCTGATATAGAGTTGTTGGTAAATAAAGACAAATGAATCAAAATACCTTACAACAAAGTGCTGCTACTAGTAGCAGATTTTCTGCACACATATTTTATAATATTAAAAGCATATTAAACATTCTATTTCAAATGCAGATTTTTGTGTAATATTTTATTAAGAACATTTTACAACTGTATGAGTTTTTTTCTCCAAAATATTTAATGGCTATATAATACCTTTTGGTATCGACTTACTGTCATTTATTTAACTATGCTCTCATATGTCTATGCTCTATGCCTTTATATTGCTTATCATATTTAGCTATAATAAATAACATACAAATATATCTGACTAAATTTCTATTTTCTTACACAAAACATAACTATAAGTTCAGAAAGGTGATTAGTATAAATAAACACCACACCCAGTATGGAGAAGCTAGTTTCCTGTTCCAATACCTGATTACAACTAGACTTTGTACAGGTGAAGCGGGTCGGAAGGATAAGCTTACATGGAAAGGTCAACTGTCTGGTTCATTTGTGTCCACACAGCTACGTCTGTACTGATAAATTCTCCCATTGTCTGAAGGAATAATTTGGATTGGCACAGAACTAGGTCAGAGATTGCTTAAGCATCCTCATAGATTTTGATACAGAATCAATTGGGAATAGGAGATCTTGATGCCCAAAAGCTCCATCAGTGCCTACAGATGAACATAAAAAGAGTAACACTCAGGCATTATGTTAGCCACTATTAAGCCATTTAAGCCATCCCAGTGGCTATGAAGAGCTGTTTCAGCAATAAAGTCTTTCTAAAATCTATGTTTGAAAAAAAAAAGCTTACAAACTATCACACTTTTAAATATTAGTAAACAGAGACACTATTGAAGTCTACTGAACACAATTTTGTTGCATATTTTCACAACTATTTGGCAATTTATATTAACTGCTATAAAGTATTTTAAAACTATGGAAAAAAGATCACATCATTATAAAGTGAGACACAGAGGATAATACTTTTGAAGGCACACTTCAAATACAAAATGAATGTCAAAGTGATGATTATCAATTGTAACTATTTTTGTTACAGTATGCTCATATTCTAAGCAAATAGGACAGTCTCAATCTGGGTGGGTATAGAATATTCTGGTCAATCTATATGAAAAGAGTTTAGCTAATAATATTCCTATAGTATTTCACTTTCTTATCTGAAGTCTGACGTCACTAGGATTTCATATAAGACCTCTGTATAGAGTCATCCATTTGAAATACATACAAACCAACATTAGATTCAGCTATGGTACTGCCAACTATATTTATTAACATTTTATTACTAAAATGAACATCTTAGCAATACATTCTCCCTTAAAGTAATAGCATCAATGCTATACTATACCCAAAAAGCAGACAGCCTTTTCCAATAGTACTGTCTTACTTTGTTCTTTTTAATTCACAGTCCCAACTGACATTACATTGTTTATTATTTTTTTCTTTTTTTCTTTTTTTTTAGAGACGGAGTCTTGCTCAGTCACCCAGGCGGGAGTGCAGTGGCGCGATCTTGACTCACTGCAAGCTCTGCCTCCCGGGTTCACGCCATTCTCCTGCCTCAGCCTCCGGAGTAGCTGGGACTACAGGCACCGGCCACTACGCCTGGCTAGTTTTTTTGTGTTTTTAGTAGAGACATTGTTTATTCTTAAGTCATTCAGGATTACATTTTTATTATGTTAATAGTTATTAATTGTATTTCATTAATGTATCACTGTTTAAAATGTTTAAAATGTCATTTTTCCTCTTGTTCCAAAAATAAATACCTCACTGTTTTACAAGTGATCTCGTTCACATAACAATTGGCTCCAATTTCAGTTAAATTAGGATGAAAAAAATTTAATAAAATGCTAAAAAGAATAATTATGAAGATTTAAGGATGAATTTGTCCTGGAACAAATTTTCAAATTTTAGCTTAACAATTTCAATTAATATATATTAGAATGAAAAATAAATATCGAAGAATTCAAACAGCAAGGAATAATAGAGCATCAGGGAAAAGACCAAGCTTTTAGAAGAATAAAAGTCTAGGCTTGAACCTTATATCTACCATTTACTCTGATATTTACACTCTTTCAATTTTATTTTCTGAAAATTGAGACTAATAATGTGTTAAGCTTTGTAAATATTAAATTAATGCATACAAACTACTAATATAGTTCTAGTTTACAATATGTATTTTAAAAATGGCACTAATTATTTTTATAGCCAGAAAAACATTCTAGTATTTGTCACCGATCATTATGCTACAAATAAATATATCTATTAAATTATATCATGTAAAAATAAACATTTTGAATAAAATATATGGTATATTTTAGGAAGATTATAAGATATGGAATAGGTGGTTGGAAAGCAGATTTTTGATAATTCCACTGTGACCTCTGACCCTTGACTTCTGATGCCAAATGTACATAAATTATGACCTTATTAATCTTCCAGTGTCATATCAGACTTAGGATTTTACTTTTTTCAACTGTTCCAATAAATATTTATTATGCTCCAATAGATTCTAAGGAAAAAGAAAATTGAGTGGTACATAGCTGGTGACTTCAAGGAGCTCAGAATCTAATGTGAAAGCCAGATGCATTCAAAATGGACTAAGTATGTAAAGAGAAACCTATTAAAAGCATGAAGGGAGCAAGAAGAGAAAACCAATAAATCACAAATGTTGCTAGTGAGAAGTCTTCATGGGGAATCTAACTTATAAACAGGTTGATATAGGACATAGGAACCCAAAAATTTAATTTCCCAAGGTATCTGAAGTATTACCTAGTTCTTCCTAAATTTAGAGATAAAGAATCCAAAGCTTCTGTTGTATAGGCATAGATGATCTCCAAAGATGGCCTTTATCAATGGCTTTCCTCACTGCATATTCATCCTGCTACTTACTCATAACAAAAGATGAATTTTCATCCTCCTCCCCTTGAATAGCCTATGTTTTTATGACTGTGACTAATAACATGTGGCAGAATGGCATTCAGGACATTCTAGTGCTAGTTCATGAGAAACCTTTCTTCCAACCACCATAAGAGAAACCCAAGCCACACAGAGAAGCCATTTGTCTATATCCCCTGCAGAGTTACCAGATGACATCCAAAATCAACTACCAAGCATGTGAGAGAACCGTTTTGAACTTCCAAATGACTCAAAATTAGGCATCCATTTTACTGCCATCACTTTAGAGACTCAAAGTGAGAAGCAGCCAGCTAGTAAAGTCACAATATGACATCGTAAGATAAAATAATAAACTGTGGTTTTAAGCCACTACATTTTGGGCTGGTTTTTAGTGAGTTGGTTTGCTGCAGAACAATGAATAGCTGGAAGGTCTCCAGGTTATACAATGAGTCAATGGTTAAGATGAAAAAAATATACAAGATCTTGAGTCAGGTCAAGTGTGTCTTTCATAACACCACGTCTTCAGATACACAGATACAGAACCTCCAAACAATCCCTTGTTCACAGGATTTTGCTGTAATTAATCACGTAAATCCTTCCAGTGTCCTTCCCCTACCGAGCATCTGATGCTAAATGTTGGCTTTAGCCTTAGGAAATGGTTATGTAAGCCTATAGAAGAATCTCAGAGAAAATCCTGAGGAATCATGCAGTAACCTGGCTCTGCACAGGAATGTTAATCTGTATTCCATCCATATTTCTCTGAGATTTTCTTTCTTATCCACTGACTTATTTTCCTTTCTGGATTTTTCATTAATCCCCTACTAGCCATCAGTTATTCTGAATCCAAACTTACTTTCCTGACTAATTTCCCAGTCTTGACCTACTGGTTTCTATTAAGTCTTGCTTGAAAGCAACAACCATCACTGTTGAATTATTTTTTCCACAAGACAGGAAGTGGAAAAATGGGTCCTAGTCTCAAATTCCACCCAAATAGAACATAATTACAAACACAACAAAAATTACAGAAAATGTTTTGGGCTCCTAATCTTCTCCAGGAAAGAAAAAATTGGGCCAGAAGTTTCACACTGAAAGGTCCTACTTTTTCCCAAGGAGAAGGTCAACCAGCCAAATATTCATAATTGGGGGAAGTATAAGTGACAGGGAGACCCCTGATTTTTAACCTTTCTACAACCATTTTATTTTCATTAAAATCTACATAATCAAAGTTTAATATGTTATTGTTCCACTTATTTATAAATACTTTTTTAATTTTTATATATATACACAGAAATATAAATAATATAATGATTTTGTAACTCTATGTAAGGAGTTGGGAGGGAAATTTTCTATGATTTTTGTTTTTTGTGATTATAATCTCCCACATCCTGTCAAACCAAACTTCAGAATTTTCCTATTATAGTTAATTTTTATTGCTTCCTCTATTTTGATAGATCAGCTAAATCATAAGGCATTGCTAGTTCTAAAGCTAAAAAATAGCAATGGCAGTCTGTTCTTTTTGGAAATACGTTATATATTATGGCATATATATGATCTCATTTACACATCTTATCTTAGAATGGGAAGAATGGCTAGCATAATAGTTAAGCCAATACATTTCACAAAAGAGGAAACTTTACTGTGTAGAAATATTGAACACATGATTTGATCACAAAATAGATTATTAGGTAAAGCTTTGTCTGGGTATAAAGGAATTATCTATATGAGACAAACTATCTGTTTCAAGCCCCCAAGTGTTACATTTATTACCCAAGTAGCACTCATTTTTCCATGTTGTGTACTAGAATCCTGAAAGAATTCATTTATAACACTTTGGTGAGCCCTTTATTTTTTACAGAGCATTTTACCCTCTCTGACTCACCACAGATTAAAAACATAAATAAAATAAATTGTGTCAAAAGGACAGTGTCATTGGGACAATTCCTCATTTGTCTCTGAAAGTCTCTGAAAATTGAGGTTAGAATCCCTCTGAATACATAGAGAATATGTACTGGTTAATTTTACATTGATATACAAAACTTATGATTCATTTATGTCAGAGAAAGGCACAAAGAAATACTTTGCCTCAATGAATAAATTAAGAACTTTTTTGTTTGTTTGTTTTATTATACTTTAAGTTCTAGGGTACATGTGCACAATGTGCAGGTTTGTTACATATGTATACATGTGCTATGTTGGTTTGCTGCACCCATCAACTTGTCATTTACATTAGGTATTTCTCCTAATGCTATCTCTCCCCTGGCCCTCACCTCCTGACAGGCCCTGGTGTGTGATGTCCCCTACCCTGTGTCCAGGTGATCTCATTGTTCAATTCCCACCTATGAGTGAGAACATGTGGTGTTTGGTTTTCTGTCCTTGTGATAGTTCGCTGAGAATGATGGTTTCCAGCTTCATCCATGTCCCTGCAAAGGACATGAACTCATCCTGTTTTATGGCTGCATAGTATTCCATGGTGTATATGTGCCATATTTTGCTAATCCAGTCTATCACTGATGAACATTTGGGTTGGTTTCAAGTCTTTGCTATTGTGAATAGTGCCACAATAAACATACATGTGCATGTGTCTTTATAGTAGCATGATTTATAATACTTTGGGCATATACCCAGTAATGGAATCGCTGGGTCAAACGGTATTTCTAGTTCTAGATCCCTGAGGAATTGCGACACTGTCTTCCACAATGGTCTCCCACCAACATTGTAAAAGCGTTCCTATTTCTCCACATCCTCTCCAGCATCTGTTGTTTCCTGACTTTAATGATCGCCATTCTAACCGGTATGAGATGATATCTCATTGTGGTAAGAACTTTTAAATATTAAGAATCTTCATTGTAACTATATAGACATTAACACATGTAAAAACATTTAAGAAAAATAGTGGTTTGAATTTATTACTTACTCACCCTCTACCAGCAACTGTTCTGAACACTTTACTCTCAATATCTGCAAGAGGTAAGTGATTCTATCACTCCCATTGTACAGATGGGAAAGTGAAGCAAAGAGAGATTACATAATCTGCTAAAGGTTACACAACTATTCAGAAGTACTCTTGGAATTTGAACCCTGGAAGTGTAGTCCAAAGCCTTCATTTGAAACCATTCCAGCATACCACAGGTCAGCAGCCATGATAGCCTATGGGCCAGGCCCACAACTTGTTTATGTAAATAAAGTTTTATTAGCCACACTCCTTCTTTTACATGTTATATCTCCTTTAGTGCTTACCACAGCAGAGTTGAATAGTTATGACTGAGGCCATAAGGCCTGAAAAGCTTAAAATATTCAGTCTCTGGTCTTTTACTGAAAAAGACCACTGTACTAAACTACCTTATACTATCCTATACCTCACCCACAAAAGAAGGCTTAAAAAAGTGAAAAAACAATATTTAATGGAATACTTCTCTATTTCCAAACAGGAAACAAAAAAAAAAACTTTTGTGCAGATGGAGAAAATGTTTCTTGTTCTTAAAGAACATTAATTTTAACAATGTTAATAGAATTTGCATAATTCTATTCTAAAATCTTTTTTTTTTTTTTTTTTTTTTTGAGACGGAGTCTCGCTCTGTCGCCCGGACTGGAGTGCAGTGGCCGGATCTCAGCTCACTGCAAGCTCCGCCTCCCGGGTTTACGCCATTCTCCTGCCTCAGCCTCCCGAGTAGCTGGGACTACAGGCGCCTGCCACCTCGCCCGGCTAGTTTTTTTGTATTTTTAGTAGAGACGGGGTTTCACTGTGTTAGCCAGGATGGTCTCGATCTCCTGACCTCGTGATCCGCCCGTCTCGGCCTCCCAAAGTGCTGGGATTACAGGCTTGAGCCACCGCGCCCGGCCTCTAAAATCTTAATGTCTCTAAATTTTCTAAGTACTTTTATTTTTCTTTTCTGACTATCAGTATCTCATCTAACTTTGGATATAATCTACAGATGAATTTATCATATTTTTAGAAAAAGAAATCACGATGTATATTCTGAAGCCAAGGAAAATAAGATTATAAAAAGCTTTATGATGTACTATACAGAAAAAGTTTTAGACACAGGTTGCAAATATCTATTCTACATTTTCATGATCCTCAATTTAAAGTGAAAATCAAAGGTTAAATTAAGGTCAAGCACCTCTAAGTACTAAAAACATGCTTCTAATCCTAGAATGCTTCTTAGATTAGTAAATCAAAACTTTAGATATTGTTTACTGATTAAGCAAAATAACAATACCAATATCTCCATATTTATTTTGCATTCTTTGTAAAAATTTATGTTTCCATATGTGCAATAAATGTAAACATTAATACATTTGTATTATATTAATAATGTAAAAATATTTATAGTATTTCCGTATTTATTTTACATTTGATATTTATAATGGCATTATCTTAGTGTTTATAATTCATAATTTTAAATCATCTATGATGCTAAATACTGAATATAGTTTATAAGACTAATTATATCATCAAATATAAATAAAAAATAAATTTATATAACATATAAATGTTAAATGCATGTCAGTCTGATTAAATATTTTCACATAGAGTCAACAAAAATACAGAGCTGTTCAAAATTTCAACCAAATACTGTGTAAAATAAAGAACGGTCATCATAAATGAAAGTAAAATAATAGTTATCTTTTTAAGAAAGTGCTGTCCTGAAAAATGGTGCATTCATTGTTTCATTATTGCATCAAGAATATATTTCTGTGCTTTTTTCCCCCTCTAGTAGCAAAAATAAGCTATTTTGTATTGTATACTGGTTAGGGATTGAGGAGGATGTATTTATCACTGACCTTTAATTATTTCCCTCTGAGTTCTTTATTGTGATTAATACCTGTGAATACGTTTTTTGAACATATCTGTTTTTAGACACAAACTAAAAGCTGTTTTGTTCCCACTGAGTTTTTGTTTTTGTTTTTAAAACGCTATTTTTAATTTATTTCCTCGTTGTCATTTGGTCTCTACATGTATAAATTGAGAATCTGATGCATAGTTGCTGTTATTTGTAGTAATAGTGTTACATTCATAGTTCATGGTTTCTAAAATCTTTGAACTAAAATATGATTCATTCTTATCCAAAAGCTTTGCTTTGTGACTATTATATTCTTTATTATCTCTTTAACATTATATAAACAGAAGACTTTCAAAACTCCCTTTGCACTATTCAAAAATTTAGTATGTGTATATATTGGGGTTTGTCCCAATATTTGGTTTTAGATTTAACCTTTTTCAAAACACTGAAATAATACTGCCAAATAATCAACCTGAAAGTCAAAAGAGAATTACAATAATCAGCAAAGGGGCACGTGGAAGATAGCAGCTAACAACAGTTCCCAGGAATCCACTTGAGTTTGCAGTGGCAGTACGTGATTCTCCCCCTTTTTTAGCAAAGATTTATCATTTGTCTATAGGTACAAAATAAATTATGCCAAAATTTAGCAGCAACAGCAGAAATCTGGGCATGATTTAGTTGAATGCTGCTGCCTGCAACTCTTCCACGTGGCTGAAACCAAGGTGTCAACCAGGGCTGCCTGCTCCGCTGAAGTCTTGATCAATTGTCTTCCAATACTTCACGTATTTGGGGGCAGGATTTTGGGGCAGGATTTTGTTCCTGGCTAAGTTTTGAACTGAGGGCTTCAGTTTCTCACTGACTCAGTTCAAGTTCCTTGCCACATGGGCCTCTCCACTGGGCAACTCACATCTTGGCTTCCCTTAATGTGGGAACTCCAAGAGAGCGTGAGAGTGTGGGTAATATAGCATGTGATCTTTTTAAAGCTGATTTCAAAATGACATCCTATCGCTATAGCACTGTTTTGGGAGAAGTGAGTCACTAGCCCGAATTTGAGCACAAAAGCATGAATACCAGAATGTCGGGATCATGGCGGCCATCTTAGAGGCTCTCCTCCACCCAGGGAGGGCAAGGAGTTGCTGGAAAATCTCTGGAAACTCTTTTTCTCATTTGACAAAATAGTGATTCATTTTTTCTATTGTCAGGATTTTCAAAGAAAGAGAGGTCAAATCTCACTCATTTCCTTTAAAAAAATTTTATGGATACATAATATATACATATTTATAGAGTACCCATAATGTTTTGATACAAGTTTACAATGTGTAATGATCAATCAGGGAAATTGAAATATCCGTCACCTCAAGCATGTATCATTTTTGGTTTAGGAACATTCCAATTCCATTCTTAGTTATTTTGAAATATACAATAAGTTATTGTTAACTAAAATTGCCCTATTGTGCACTCATTTTGTTTAATTTCAAATTCAGTAAACTTTGCTGTGTGATCCTGTACTATTTGGCAGCACTTCTAAAGCTATTTGTCATGAAGAACCAGTTTTTTCCCCCCAGTCGATTACAGAACAAACCTTTTATAAAATACAAGAAAATTAACCACGTAAAAATTGAAATAAAAAGAAAGACATGCAAAATACAAAAGTAAATTCATTGCTATTAGAATGAATCAATATATAATTTTTTTCTGTCAAGTTGCTGTGAAAGCTTTTCCAATGCTGACACTCAATTTCTGCACCCATCCCACACAGGTTACAGAGCAGCACCACTCTGTGGACAATTCTTTGAGCCACATTGATCTCTATGACATAGAGAAATGTAGTTAGAGATGTGTCTCCCAGACTTGCTGCCTCAAAGTTTGCAGTTTCTGATAAAAATCTATGAATTCAACCAGTAATAAAATGTCACATCTCCAAAAGTCTGTGAATATTTCAGTAATTTGATAACTGGGAAAAGTACAATTAAATCATTTTTGTTTATGATAAAGGGAGATAAACACAATAACAATATTTTGCTTCTTTCTTTTTGTTTTTTAGAGATGAAGTCTTACTCTGTGCCCAGGTGGGAATTCAGTAGCATGACCACAGCTCCCTGCAATCTTGAATTCCTGGGATCAAGAGATCTTCCTACCTCAGCCTTGAAAGCAGCTAGGACTACAAGTGCACACCACCACACTTGGTCAATATTTTACTTCTATTTTGTATGTGATTTAGGACATATATCTATTCTTCTCTCTTGCATTAGTCTATGCCTATCAAGCAGCTATCAACAAATGTAGCCATGGAAGATAAATATGTTTGCACATTTAAAAACTTACATTAAAATGAATCACAGCATTAACAAGAAAAGAGACGCCAAGCCATTGAAAGACATCGAGGGAAATGTCATATTACTAAGTGAAAGAAATCAGTCTACAATGGCTGTATACTGTATTATTCCAACAGTATGGCATTCTGGAAAAGGTAAAACTATTGCGGCATGAAAAGATCAATAGTTGCCAGGGTTTGGGTGGGAAGAAGAATGAGGCAGAGCCAAGAGGATTTGGGGAACAGAAAAACTATTTAGTGCCATACTATAATGGTGGATACAGGCCATTATACTTTTGTCCAAATGAGTAGAATGAACAATATCAACAGTGAACTATAATGTAAACTATAGATTTGGGAGGCTAATGATATGTCCAGAAGGTTTATTAATTGTAACAAAGTGGGATCACTCTGGTAGGGATGTTGATTATGGGAGACCTGAGCACTGGAGGCAGATAGTATATGAGAAAACTCTGTACCTTCTGCTTGCTCAGTATTGCTGGGAACCTAAAGCTGTTCTAAAAAATAAAAGTATAGTATATTAAAAAATATAAAAAGTTTATAACATAGCTATTATTATATAGTTTGCATTTTATATCTCTAATTATAATGAACTACACACATTAGAAGATTTTAAATAATGCTTACACTCTATGCAATGGAAAACAATGTAAAAATTGTACCGTGTATGTTCACAAATATCCCCTATAACAATAATCTACAAAATAAACAATTTTTTAAAACTGTACAAACTGCTTATTTTCTTAGGTGTCCACTAATTAATTAGGCTTATGCCGCAATGTGAAACTATTTTTTGCGTTAGCCGATATAATAGACAATAATGTATAACAAGAAAGTCAAAAAGATGTGATTTCAGACATCAAAAACTAAAAATTAGAAACATTTTAAATTTTATATATTCTTTTGATAACTTAGCTTGCTATTTTTATATCCTTTTAGAAACATATGAATAAATATATATTTACTGTAATTAAGTCAAGTCTGTACATGAGATTAAAATGAATATCTGGCAATCTGAGACTTCTGTGCAAAAATATGCATGGAATTGAGTTGATATTTTAGATATTGCATTAAAATATGCCAATTGAGATCAAAATAAGAAGCAAAAAATTGTACAGATGAAATAAACCAGGAGGTTTCTCATTTCATTTTATATTAAGTGACTTTAAATAATATATGTATCTAAAATAATGAGATTCCTTCAATATGTATTTCATGATTTGAAAATGTCAGTTTTAAAAGGATAATAATTTTCATAAAATATAGAGATAGGTTTTCAAAGGATAATCATTGTACATAAACACACAGACTCCAAAATTCTTTAGAGGCAAATAATCCTGCATTGTCTACAATTTTGCACTAATGTTATCTCAACTATAACAGAAAAAAAGCTATAGCCCAAACAAAAAGTGTAGAAATGAAACTCAAGGAAATGCACAAGATGTTCTTATCTAATTGCATCTTAGCTCAAACTACCAGAACATTTTTAAGAGAACAAGATTCCCTTTAGAATAATCCTGTGTACAGAAAGACAATATCTATATTACATGTGTTTTAAGTTAGAAAAACAGAAAGTTGCTTCAAACATCTAAGACATAAAATGCTGCTTCCCTGTTCCTTCTTTTGAATAAAAGGAAAAGAATGATTTTCTAACGTGGCCCAATACTAAAATTAAACAAATAATTGGTTTTATTGATGCTCTGTCCTCCTCATTTGCACCTTAATATGGCCCAAAGTTAAGTAAGTTTTAAATGTTATAGAAGAAAATATCACTATTGGTAACCATTGTAAAGTATTTTATACATTTAATTTCATTATTTATTGCACTAAGTACTTGCAGGTGAGTCCATTCATAAATGTAAGAGAGGAAAGAAAGATGGAAGGAAGGAAGGAAGAAAAGAAAAAAGGAGGCAACAGGAAGAGGAAACGTGACTTTAGTTTAACAAATTATTCCTTTAACAGCTTTATACCATAACATGGTAGCCTCTAACCACTGCAAGATGAAATACATAAACATAGTCTCTGCTCTCATGTAATTTACATTCTATAGAAAGAGTCATGGTAGCAACATAATGTAGCTACATGTTAATACAAAATGTTAAACCTTCCTTAGTTTGACATGATCCGGGTCAGAATGCATGCTATGAGAGCGATGGCTTAGGTATGATGTTTCCTGCAGAAGTATTAACAAAAAGACAGAGATGCAAGAATGTATGAGAAATCTAGAAACTACAGGCACTATCAGATCAGAAACTCTGTATTATCAGGTCATAATGTTTATTACGTACGTGTATACCTATGTGTATCAAAATCACACAGGTCATAACTCTGTGTGTGTGTGTTTGTGTGTGTGTGTGTGTGCAGAGGGATCTGGAGTATTGGGAAGGAATGGGGATGGGTGTAGGTATAGCAAAAGATAAAGTTGTCTGAGGTGAAATAGATAGGCAAACTCATAATCAGAGTTGGTTTTGCAAGATATGTATTTCTTATTTATTTCCAGATTCAAAGCAAGCCTAAGTATTTTAAGGTTGATGTATGCATTCTGGAAAAATCAACACATTAATATATTTTCATGAATCCTTAATACCTAGAGAGAGTTCAGGTATTAAGTTTTTATTGAATAATAATAATAATAATAACCCATAATCACCCTATGATGCAGGTATCATCCTTTACCTGAATTTACAGATAAGAGGTTAATTTTATTATGCTTCAATTTTCTAATGTTTAATTTCCAAGTGCAAGTAGCAATCTGCTATGGAAAATAATTTAGGAATCTTAACCTAAATTATTATTGTGTATTGATTTACTCAGCAAATACTTACAGTCCTCTTATATTGCAGCTCTAGGCAAAAAGTAAAGTGCCCCCTGTGTGCCTGGAGCTTACAGTCTGACTCTAGGGCTTTGTACTCAATACAGTTCTATATAATTTTTATAAATAAGAGAGCAGTTCTACAATCACTGGGAAGATCTCTGTTTTTCTAAATTTATTCTATTTTGGTGTTTACATTTTATTCTTTGCATCTCCAAATGATATCTGGGCAAATCAAAAAAAAAAAAAAAAAAAAGAAGACCTCTCTACCATGTACAACAGTATATGTGCAGAAAAATCTTAGATGCAGGCTCAAAGATACAGTCAAATATAAGAAAAGGAAACATTGAAACACCTGTGAATATCTGAGGTACATTTTGAAAACACAGAACTAAACCTTATCTCTTTCCTCTTAAAAATGTGCTAGTCTTCACAACTTTCAAAACTATTAACGACTTTTCAAAGCTTCCCACAAAATTGTTTTGTCAGTATCCATTCATGAGGAACGACCTATATCCTTGATAGAATCTAATTTATGCTCCTTGCTGTGTTTCCTCTTAACATTCCTGGATTTAATTATCTGGAATAAACTGTTCCTCTTGACAAGAAATACTGTTTCTTGGTTTAATTCCATGTCTATAGAAATTTAGAATCAGCATCCAATAGAAACGGGGAAAAATCTTTATAGACTAAATACTTCAAGAAAATAGATGTCCATGGAACATGGTGAAAAGGGCCATTTCCTTAGTCTTCATCAGTGATTAGATGTCAAAAACACATAAGAAAGAAAAAAATCAAATTTAATAGTCAACTTCTCTGTGAATGTGTGATTAATAATGCCAGTCAATTGAATCTTGTAAGCAGTTCAGAAAGTTGTTAATAACAGTTCAGGGGAAAGCAAATTCAATATCAAACACTTTTAAGCAAAAGTAAATGGGATTTTATGGTGTTGGCAACTGTAATGTATTTTGAGTAGTGCTGAGCTACTTTATACATTAGCATAGTTGTTTATGGACTTGGTGATATGATATTTAAAACGTACTATAATGTAGGTATTAAATTAGATCAGAAACTGTGCCTACCAGTTTCAGGGTGGGAGGCCATATGTGCTATAAAGATAAAAGGATTTAGACAGTTGAAAAAGCAGTGAGTAGAGTTTAAAATCCCTACAATGAAGAAGTTGAGAGAATCTGCTGTCTGCGGGGAGTAGGTAATTTCTCACCAAGCAGAGTTCTTGCAAAATGCATAGATGGCAAATTTGCCTTTAACAGATGTTCTCCACTCCCACCATTTTCCAAACCTGAGTACTATTCATGGATTTTGGCCTTAGAACTATATATGTCCCTAATATTCAACTGCTTACTCTCTAAGTTAGTTCACCTTGCAGGTGAAGAGACAATTTGCCATCAGTACTGTCTGATTTATGTTCTGTTGCCCTAGTGACTGAGGAAGTGACAAGGCATAAGAAGGTCAGTTGACACTAAGGAATGCCACTTGCAAACAAGTTTCCAATTGTCCCAACAATTAGTTATTCGATGATTAACTTTCCTTTTATATTGCAAACATTCCCTGAGAACATGCAATGGGTCATTCCTAAGAAGCAATTACAGCAATCTTGAGCAGTACTACACTCTTATTAACGGGAATGAGCCTTTCTCTCATCTCCACCCAAAGGAAATAGAAAGGACAAAGAGTCATTTAAGATCATATGGCATTTTACAAAAGCAGAGCTCTAGGAGGGATATCTAAACAGAATGTTTAAAAATCTATAGGGCAGCTTGAGGGATTAGGTTAAGAGTGAAATTTAGAAGAGTAAGCGGAATGACAAAAACAACAGCTGCCATGCAATTTTGACTCAGATTTTGATGGTAGTCATACTATCTACCTCTACCTACCTGAGATAGAAAAAACAAATGACATGTTAGATTATCTCTTGCAAGGAGGCTGGGAGGAGGCACACCCACCAGAAGTCAAAAGGAGATCTTGAGATTATTGTTTTCTCTGCCAACTTCTTATCTTATCTTGATGATTATGTCCTATATTCTTCTTCTTCTTCTTCTTCTTCTTCTTCTTCTTTTTTTTCTCTGAGATTGAGTTTTGCTCTTGTTGCCCAGGCTGGAGTGCAATGGTGCGATCTCGGCTCACTGCAATCTCCGCCTGCCTCCCAGATTCAAGCAATTCTCCTACCTCAGCCTCCCGAGTAGCTGAGATTACAGATGTCCTATATTTTTGATGATGATATCCTATATTCTTCAAAGAATACTTCTTTGAAGCTCACCCAATAAATTCCTGTTTTTGCTCTTATGCTGGCTTTTGAGGCAGCATGGCATAGCAGAAAATCTAGAAATAATACAGACAAGTGAAAGTTCTAGCTCAACAACTAACTGGTGAAGGTCACTGAAAAACTTATATACTTTCAGCTTCAATTTCTTCAACTGAAAAACTGTGAATAATATCACCTTTGCTGGGCTTTGAAGATATTACCACATGGAACACATAAATACACCAAACACAATTTCTGGCATTTAACAAACTTTCAGTAAATAAAGTGTTGATGTCTTCTTTTTTTTTTTTACTATGAAATACCGTTAAAAGGAAAAAAAAAAGTCAGTGGCTCTCCTGTTAACACTATAGAGAGTCAACTCTCCATTCATATATTCACTCACTCACTCAGGCATATTATGTTCATGTGTAGTTAATATAAAATAAAGACAACACTAACACATTATTTAGATATTTCTGCCACAACCCCACAAAAAATGGAAAAGCCAAACCAAGGATGGAAAAATACTTTTACAACAGGACTAATTTGTCATTAAAATCTCCATCTGGAGAATTCAAATGGGAACTCTGTGAATGACTAAAGATACAGTAGCAACATCAGTAGCTGGAATACCCTGGGAAAGAGAGAGGCAATGAGGGAGCCAAAAATAGGAGAAAGTCAAAAGGATGGCTAAGTAAAATCTACAGCTAATATGAAATTGTAAAGGAGAAAATATATAGATACAGACCTCATGAGGCAGTAGGAGTAGGGAAAGCAGAATTGAATTTTATTAAGATATAGGTGGAAACCAAAAGAACTGTCTAGCTTCTGTCTCATCTCCTGAATGGCATTTCATTCCAGCCTTTCTAATGTCAAGCTGTATAGTATAGCTTTGCTCCTCCCATGAATTCTCAGTGCATCTCTCTTATCAACACCTGCATCATCAGACTCAGTATCCAATACTTAGGGTACCCAAGTTAATCTCTGTCCTGAAAAATCCAAATCTCACAAATACATCATCTGAGTGGTAATTTACTTTAAATACTTTGGTACGAAGAGTTTGAAGCACATGTGTGCAACTTACGCTTAAAAGGTGCTTAGCACTTGATTAATTAGCATTTGAAATCCCCTAATCAAGAATCAACATTCATGTCATAGAAATCTGCACAAGATAGGTAGTTAATTAACTAGTGTAAGTTAGTCATATGGTTGGATAGAAAAAATGTGAGCCCCAAACCCCTTGTGTGATCTGTTTGGTTTTATGCCAAATCTTTTACAGAAGTTGCCCAATATGACCAGAAGATCAGTTGGTTTTGCCTTTACATGGCAATTTTGTAAACTACAGCTGACAGGCCAAATCTGTCTATTGACTGTAAATAAAGTTGTGTTATAATTGTTTACATATTGTCCATGACTGCTTTGGGGACTTCCACAACACAGTTTAATAGTTATGAGGAATATCAATGGAAAGATATTCAAGCACATAAGAGCAGGCAATATAACAGTTTTATGCTTGTTTACTAAAATGAAATTGGATGAATTTAGACTAAGATTTTCTTATTCTCAATTCTTGGTGAGGTTGTTGGGCAGGGACCTATAGCCTTCCTTGATCTTTGGTCAGTTCTTAGTAGCAATACAAATCCAAAAAGAGTGCCACGCTGGAAGTTTTTCTTCCAGGAAGAGAGGAAGTGAGGGAGGGAGGGAGGGAGAGAGGGAGGAAGGGAGGACAGAGGGGGAACAAAGGGAGGGAAGGAAGGAAAGAAGGGAGGGGAGAGAGAATAATAAAGATAGAGAGTGTGTGTATGAGAGAGAGAGAATGGCCAACCATGATACTGGAAACTGATCTGACTTCACAACTCAGGCCCAATGTGATTTTATACTTCTTGGGTTCACAGATAAGCCATAATGTTCTCCTGTTGGATATTAACAATCTTAAAGAACATTCGCTTTAGACAAGGTCATTATAAAAACTTCAAAATAGCAAAGAGCCCCCTCTCACAAAATGAATGAGGGGTACTTTAACTAATTACAGCTTTATGGGTGCCCTAGGCTGTTCTTCCTACAGATAAGATGTATTGAGATAGCTAGTCATAGAATTGCCATAAAATTTCTGTCAACACCCAACCCAAAGCAAACCTCTACTTCCTCAGACTTTCCCTAAGATTCCTCAAACCAGGCCCAAATCCTATGTCAGGTTCTTTGTCACCTGCTCCTACTGAGATGCCCCACAGTTCCCCACTGTGTGCATTCTCTCTTGCTGCAGTGAGTAACGAATTCAACTTGCTCAACTCTAAGTATTCCTGTGACTGGATGAAGCCCGCTAATGTGGCCTTTCCTTTCCCAGTGTTTCTATCTACAATATAGCTGAGTGTACAACCTGGTATCTGCATGCAGACTGCTCAGCTGTGTGAAGGACTGTATTACCACTTTGTTTAGACACCTAAGTATGTCCTTTCATTTCAGGTTCATTTTATACTTACATTCAGGGGCAGGTTTAGTTTAGGACTTTTGCTAGTGTTGTGAGAAGTCAGGGACCCCAAATGGAGGGACCGGCTGGAGCCAAGGCAGAAGAATATAAATTGTGAAGATTTCATGGACATTTATCAGTTCCCCAAATTAATACTTGTATAATTTCTTACACCTGTCTTTACTGCAATCTCTGAACATAAATTGTGAAGATTTCATGGACATTTATCACTTCCTCAATCAATACAAATTTCTTATGGCTGTCTTTACTTTAATCTCTTAATCACGTTATCTTCGTAAGCTGAAAATGTACGTCACCTCAGGACCATTATTGTAAAAATGGATTGTAAAACATTTGTGTTTGAACAATATGAAATCAGTACACCCTGAAAAAGAACAGAATAACAGCAATTTTCAGGGAACAAGGAAAGATAACCATGAGGTCTGACTGCCTGTGGGGTTGGGCAGAACACAGCCATAGTTTTCTTCTCTCAGAAAGTCTATAGATGGATGTGCGAGTAGGAGAAATATCACTGAATTATTTTCCCAGCAAGGAATAATCCTGGGGAAGGAATGCACTCCTGGGGGTAGGTCTATAGATGGCTGCTCTGGGAGTGTCTGTCTCATATGGTTGAGATAAGGATTGAAATATGCCCTGGTCTCCTGCAGTACCCTCAGGCTTACTAGGATTGGGAAATTCCAGCCTGGTAAATTCTAGTCAGACCAGTTATCTTCTCTCGAGCCCTGTTTCCTGTTAAGATGTTTATCAAGACAATGTGTGCACAGCGGAACATAGACTGTCATCAGTAATTCTAATTTTGCCTTGCCTTGTGATCTTTATTGCCCTCTGAAGCATGTGATCCTTGTGACCTACTCCCTGTTCATACACCCCCTCCCATTTCAAAATCCCTAATAAAAACTTGCTGGTTTTGCAGCTCAGGGTTGTCATCATGGTCCTTGCAATAAGTGATGACACCCCCTGAGACCCAGCTGTAAAATTTCTCTCTTTGTACTCTTTCTCTTTATTTCTCAGACCAGCTGACTCTTAGGAAAATAGAAAGAACCTACATTGAAATATTGGGGGCTGGTTCCCCCGATAGCTAGTATAATTGTCTACTTGAAATGCTGTGGTCAAACTAGGTTATGTCATTCAGCAGAGTATTGAATCTACATGAATGATCATGAATGATGTGAAACCCATTGATAAAATGTATATTAATTTCAGAAGGATAGGGATAACAAAAGAGGATAATAGAAACTTATATAAGTCATTAATTTTCTTTGTTCATAGTTCCTGAACATCAGTTATAACACTGAAGTCTTAGAAGTTAGTTTCTTTAGCTTCATGGTTTTTAAACATAAATTGTTATGTTACTTTTTTTTACCAAGATCACCAAATGTTAAATAATGAAACAATGCCTAGGTAGGTTAACTGAAAACATTTTATTGACATGAAATGTCAGTAACCTGGGTGACTATTTAGCAGAAAAGGTCAGGTGTTTTTCAAGGTCATGTAAAATATGGAGAATAATCCTTGGTTTGCAATATTTGAAACTTATGAGGATAAGCACAGTATAATAATTGGTCTCATATTTCATGGTTTATGAGACTATGTGTTGCTAATACACATGTACAAGAGCATCTAATATTAGGTCTCTCAATTTGTTATTATATATTAAAATTATTAAAACATACAGGTTATATCATGAGAGGGTGTGAAACAGAAAAAAAAGAAAAAATGATATAGTTGATAATTGCCTGAATATGCTGGAAATCATAATCTCTGTCAAACTCCAAACAGGAAATGTATCTAATAGCATTGGTTCTACCACAAGAAACTATTGCATATTTTTTCTGTTTTTTTTTTTAAGTTCAGTTTCTCTTCAATATTTTCCTCTTTTTGATGTTTCTCTCTTTTGTATTTTTTCTTCTCTGAGAGTAAGTCCACTATTGATACTAAATATCACAGCACAGCCCCAAGGCAAATACACTGATGCCAATTGAAATCTAGATAGAACTTGCATAGTCCAGAAACATTATCTTGACAACTGCTTCTGCAACACCCCTTACGTATGTGGAGTGTAGCCGAAAATGACATAGTGATGACTAGTACTGCCTTGGGTCTTGAAATTGTTCTAAATTTCCTTTCATAGGAAACAGGAAGTCTTGGAGATATCCACACTAAAGGAGCTTAGGTATCTGAGGTACCCACACTCCTAAGAGTTCAATTTACATCTTGGTGTCTTTGGTGAAAGTTAGAATGAAAGTAAATATAAACTACATATTGATTATTAATAATCATCAAGAAATCATATTTTTAAGTTTCACATTAAAATGTTACAACAGATGACAATGTAAGTTATAAATATATCAAAAATGAGAGCAATCATAAATAGAAATCCATTATGTAATAAAAAGTCTTGTAGGAACAAACAGCCCCTGGAAATTCAGTTTGACAGTGGGAGGCTTATTAATTGAAGAATCTGTTTTGTTTCCCTCCCTCTACTTTTGTCCAGAGGGATCCAGGGTGATGGGTTCACTTGACTGGAAGCTTATATGAGCAAACCATTTGACACAGTTAACAGTGATCTGGATAAAAACTGTAATGCCATCTAATGCAGGCAAGCAAAATGTCGGGATCAAAGGAAGTAATAACACCAGATCATTCCTCCTTTCCTGAGAGTTGAATCTAGAAAAAAAAAAAAAAAAGAAACAAATGTGCTTTGAGGAATGACTACAGGAATTTGAGATGCTTATCTTGGAAGGGAAAAGACTTTATAGAGCAGAGAAAAAATGAAGAGAGAGAAAAAAATGCCCAAACAGACTTTTTTCCTTTGCTATTAAATTGCTTATCAAATTGGACCAAACTCTGGCAGGTGCCCAGAAAGGTCATATTGATTGTTAAACAGTGAAAGTTAAATTTATTCCAGGACCTCTATTCCCAGTTTCAATGTTCTTTCCATGACCATTTTCAAGAGGTCATGAGTTTGGTGACTTTGGAATCAAACAATGCTAAATTGAAATATCTGCTTCCTTCCTTTCAATGGGAGGTAATTTTTCTTTTAATGAGGGAGAGCCATGTGGTGAAATTCATCCTTTGAAAAGAGGAATCTAGCGTCATGATGGAGGATGTGTCATAGCCAAAAGGGAAGAGAATCATTCTAAATATACATTCTAGGAATGACTGGATTTTCATGCTGTGCTATACTGGGTTTCTTTAAAACTTTCCTTCATCACTTTTACTTGGGGAAATACAGTCCATTTTTATAAGGCTCTGTACAGATGGCAACTTATTTGGCAAGATGGTAAGTCCATATCACCTCAAAGTAGAAGTAATGTATATTTGTATTAAGTTCCCAGAACAGAAATGACAACCCATTATGATATAGGTATTTATGTCAAACACAGCACATTACATATTATGGGTACTTAATAATAAACATCCATTGTTGGAATAAACTACCTAGATTACAATGGTGATGTGGGGAAAACAGAATAAGATATTTGACCTACTAGGCTATGAGAAAGTAAATTATTGGTGGAAACTTTCTTTCTACAGTTCTTCACTAATGTATTTATGGATTTATGTTCTTTATCTGTTTTAACTATTTTTCAACAAGTAAGCTTTTTAAATATCATAAATATAAAATTATTTGATAATAAAATAGTGAACTTTTACTTAGCTTATTGAATTTAATTTTTCTGAAAATCTATGGGAAATAATATACTTAACTATAATAGTTCATCAGAAGACATCAATTTTAGTCCCTGTTTTGTTATTGCAAAATGAACCACATTTTAATTACATCACAGCTTCATATAATAAAATCTATTTACTAAAGCGAGACTAACATACTGTCCAATCACTAACAATCAATAGCTCAAACACAAGATAAGTTAAAACAAAAGGATGCCAATAGTGGAAGTTCAGATAGATCTTATTTCTGCCATCCCTTTACCTAAGAAGTAGACAAAAAAAAGATCTGGCTTTGGAATCAGATCAGCCTGAACATAGTTCTGGTTTCTGCTAACTGACGGGCTCTGTGGCTTGAGGACTGTTACCTTGAAATTTCAGATTTGTTCTGTTTACAACTGTTAAATGGTAATAATGATAATGTTTATTTCACAGCATTTTTGCTACAATCAACACTTTTATTCTTTCAAGCCCAGAGGAAGTGTCATTAAACTGTCACTGTTTTTTTTTTCTCTGTTTCAAATGAAAATATTCACTTTCTACTTCTGTTATATTATATAAATATCTAATTTACTCAATAGAACCAAAAACTCCCTAAAAACAACCAAGGCTCATTCTTTATATAGCCTCTACAACCTTTAGCTCAATGCACAAAACAGTTGACTGAGAAACATTTGATCACTGAATTAATGAGATTACAAACTTAAACTTTTTGAAGTATAGTATTTTTTCACTAACCTCAGAAATTGATAAGTAAAGATAGTTTACGGCTTAACAATGAATATTAATGAGTAGACCGCCCAAATAGCAATCACGATGCAGAAATAGCAGACTATGGTACTTGGTCTACCTGGATCTATAAGAATATAAACAAGATATATTTCTTTGAACAAAATGATCTAAATAATTTCTCTGCAACTAATTTTATTTCTTAGATAATGCTTACTCTGTACCAGGCAATGTTTGTAGTAACTTAAATTTTTTTACTCATTTAAAAATCATAACAAATCCAAAAGGTACAGGTGTTACTATAACTTCCTTTCTATAAGTGAGAAAATTGAAAAATAGCTTTGCAATAAATAATATGCCCAAGACCATGGAGCTTATAAATTTCAGAGTCAGAATTTGAAACTAGGCAGAGGATCTTCAGTCTCTGCTTTCCTAACTATCATATTATGAAGCAGAATTTCAAAAGATATGTCATCACTACTCTCTTGAAATACAGAATGCAATTATTCTGACATTTGTAATAAATATATTGAGGTTACAGTAAGAACCACTGACAGAAAATCTACTTTTTCTTATACTAGTGACAACAGAGCATACTTTTCCACAAATCTTATCCCCAGAACATATCTGTTCCTTTTCCTCCTAGGTGCTTAAACAATTCTTACAACATTTCACCATAAGATAGATGCTAGGAATCGTTCAGAATCTTTTAGAACTGTTTGATGGTGAGTACATGCTATCTGAGATTGCTCCTGCAGTAAATCGCCTAAAGTTATTGAATTTATTTCAAGTTATCATATATAAAGTAAACACCATTATTGACATGGAAGATATTTCATTTCCTCGTGTTTCATTTACTTCCCACATACTGGGGAGCTAAAATGGACTATCAGGATAGAATTCTGGTACATATTGTTTCAAAACATCATTTATTTATAATCTAAATAAAAGCCTTCTGCCTTTAGCTATCAGAATTGTGCTTAATAAAATCAATGATGTAGGTATAGATTTTTTTTAGCTGTTGTTTTTATGGAACCAGAAAAAGATAGTAGTAGATAAGCAAACGCTGATAACATATACCACCAATATACTGACACTAAGAGAGTTTATGAGTTTTGTCTATCAGAAATAAGAGAAATCGTTCCACCCAAACATAATCTTAGAAGCAAAAGTAAAGATGGCTCTTTGCTTAATTTTTTCTCAGGATGATATATAACAAGTACTATTCTAGATGCGTAGGAGGAAAGTTAACATATAATAGATGCCTTAAGGCATTTGCAAACTTTAGCTTACAACAGAATCACCAGGAGGACTTGCTATAACGTGGATTTCTGGTTACTTAGAAATTTGTTACAACATAAATTTCTGGGCTCAGCCTTCAGCAGTGCAGTAAGCTGGTCTAGGGTTAAACCTCAGAATTTGCATTTCTGATAAGGTTTCAGATGATGCTGATGCCGTCGTGGTCTGGTACCACACTGAGAATCACTGCATTAGGGTTTTAATCTTTTCTCAGAAACCTGGTTTGCAAGACCACCAGTCTTGAATTACTTTCTGTTTCCAAACATGGAGGAAGTGTAGGTTGTCTTGCAAATAACACCTGTGAAAAATGAATCATGCTTTATTTTTTTTTTTTTTTGAGATGGAGTTTCACTCTTTTACCAGGCTGGAGTGCTGTGGTGCGATCTTGGTTCACTACAACCACTGCCTCCCAGGTTAGAGCAATTCTCCTGCCTCAGTCTCCGGAGTAGCTGAGACTACAGGACGCCCAGCTAATATTTGTATTTTTAGTAGAGATGAGGTTTCATCTCATTGGCTAGGATGGTCTGGATCCCTTGACCTCGTGATCCGCCCTCCTGGGCCTCCCAAAGTACTGGGATTATAGGCGTGAGCCACTGCGCCTGGCTGCTCACTTTTAAGGTCAATTCAAGTATTAAATCTGTTTACACTTAAAAAAATCCCTTTTATAGTAGCTAGTATCTACATTCGATGATGAATCCTACATTGTTGTAATTGTACTAAACAAGTTATAAATACTTGGTTTATTTTTAGTCACCCACATATGTTCCCATACAGTAAAGAACTAATCAATCATTGTTCTTTGTAGACGTGGTTATTGCATATGTCAAAAACTAAGCTTATTTGTTATGTTCAATAATTCATCAATTCATTAGGTCAGCATATACATATTGAAATTGCACTTAGTTACGAGGTGCTGGTGTTCTATAATGAAAAATAATAGACAAACCTGATACGTAAGTTACAATAAAGATTAAAAATAAGTTTAAATATATATGTACGTGTGTGTGTATATATATAAATACATGTATTTACACATGCCATTTGAGATAATATAACTGTTAAAAAAAAAAACTGACCAAACGAACAAAAACTGCAAGAAAATACAGAAGACTAAGAATGTCTAGGATGTTGCGGTTTCGCATAGTATGTCCAGAGATGGCTTCTCAGAGGAAGTGGCATGAGTTAGGTTACTTACTCTTTAATTTAGGTTAACCTTACTCTTTAAATTTAATTTTCTAATTTTTCCCTACATTTTAAGAAGATCAGTTTTTGCTTTGTTTGTTTTCTAATTCTTTTTTTTTTTTTTTTTTTTCTGAGACAGAGTTTTGCTATGTCTCCCAGACTGGAATGCAGTGGCACGATCTTGGCTCACTGCAAGCTCCGCCTCCTGGGTTCACGCCATTCTCCTGCCTCAGCCTCCCAAGTAGCTGGGACTACAGGCGCCCGCCACCACGCTTGGCCAATTTTTTGTATTTTTAGTAGAGACAGGATTCCACCATGTTAATCAGGATGGTCTCGATCTCCTGACCTCGTGATCCACCCTCCTGGGCCTCCCAAAGTGTTGGGATTACAGGTGTGAGCCACCAAGCCTGGCCTGTTTTCTAATTCTTTCAGCCCGTGTACTGATATGACAGTTATACACTCTTTATTCCGTGACTGGTTACTTTTAAAAATTTATATGGCTTTTATACAAAACCTAAAATTGAGGCCTTGAATGCTTCAGCCCAAAATAAACACATCCAGTATATTCGGGAATTTTTAACCCCACAAATTAGACTTTTAAAAAATGATACATGTTTTAAATTTATTTCAATTTTATGGGAGGTCTAATTTACGTATGTCATATTTCCCCCTTTAGATGTACACATCAGTGAGTTGTATCAAATATATACAGTCTTGTAAATATCACCACAAACAAGATATAGAAGAGTTTCATCACCTCAGAAAGTTCTTTCATATCCCTTTATAGTAAGTCCTCTATCTTCAGGCCTTTGTGAACACTGGTCTGCTTTCTTCCCCCAGAGATTTGTCTTTTTCAAATGTTATACAAATGGAATAATGGAGTACATAGCTTTTCAATCCTTGCTCTTTCCCGAAGTGTGGATTAAGCCATATTGTTGTAATGTTCAGTAGTAGTCTGGGTTGTTTTTTATTGCTGAGTAATATTCCATTGTCTGTATGTACAACAATTTGGGTATCCTTTCGGCAGCTGCACATTTGGGTAGTTTTCAGTATGGGGTAATTATGAACAAAAGTGCTATGCATATTTATAACAAGTTTTGTGTGGACATATGTTTTTATTTCTTATGTATAAATACTTATGAATAGGACTGCTGAGTCATACAGTATGTGTAGGTTTAACTGTAAGAAACTGCCAAGTTGCTTTCCAAATTAGTTGTACCATTTTACATTCCCAGGGCAATGTGTAAAATTACAATTGCTCTACATCCTCATCAGCACTTGGCATTGTCTCTTTTTTTGTTTGTTTTTCAGCCTTTTTTGGGGGGTCATTCTAATAATGTATAGTGGTATTTCATTTTGTTTTTAATTTGCATTTACACAATGACTAATGATGTTGATCATCTTTTCATGTGCTGATTGGACATTTTTATGCCCTCTTTGGTGAAGTCTCTAAATATTTTTAGCATGTAATATTTTTGATTTCTGAGGCAACAGTAGTAAATATGGATTTTTTTTTTTTTTTGAGACAGAGTTTTGCTCTTGTTGCCTAGGCTGGATTGCAGTGGTGCGATCTTGGCTCACCACAACCCAGGTTCAAGCAATTCTTCTGCCTCAGCCTACCGAGTAGATGGGATTACAGGAATGCACCACCATACGCAGCTAATTTTGTATTTTTAGTAGAGATGGGGTTTCTCCATGTTGGTCAGACTGGTCTCGAACTCCCGACCTCAGGTGATCCACCCACCTCACCCTCCCAAAGTGCTGGGATTACAAGTGTGAGCCACTGCGCTTGGCTGATATGGATATTTTGAAACCTACTTTACTATTTTACTAATCTTTTTTTTTTTCCAAGTATAGTTGAATGGCTTAAAGGACAAAATTAACCACCGTTAACTAACATTACGTTGTTCCAACAAATAATGCAGATCTAACAAATTGAGAGGGCTAAGGAGAAATCGGGACATACTGTCTTTAAAAAGTTTAACAAGTAATCAAAATGATCCAATTATAATCAAATAAAAGAACTTTTATTACTATGCTACATCCTATTAGTGCAGAGTTGGCCAAATACTTAATGAAAACTAAGTACAACCGAAACAGCACAGTTGAAAGCATTTCACGCTGAACTGCTGCACACTGTCCCCTGACAACTAGTCCTGGATGCCTCTCTGACCATCTTTTGGCTTAGACACCAAATAAAAAATCATATTTCACTTATGTTAAAGGACTTTGAAATATGTAAATACCTACATGGTATAACAAAAATAGCATATTATTAACAATGAACTGATTACAAGTACTAATAACATGCTTCATTATTACATCATAATGAAATATTCAATATATGTACGATCAGAGATTTTGAAGATCAGCATGGAATTATGCCACTATAAATTACTAATTATGTGACAAGGTTATATTCACTCTCAAAGCTTAATTTCCTCATTTGCAAATGGTGCTAATATCTACTTTACAGGTTTTTAAAAAAATATAAAATCACTCTTTAGATTATATATTGATATTTAAATATTAATACTGTATCTCTTCATATATAATTTAAAATGTGAAAATCATTGCTTCCTCATTAGTATATAATCTATTTAATATAGTGGTGGACATAACTTTTTGCATGTCATATGCAGTGTCACCATCAGAAACAAATGTACATTCTAATGAATCCTGGAAAATAATAGAAAAGCTTTAATTTTTGTAATATTTTGGCCAAACAATGCAATCCTAAAGGATAAAGAAAGTGCAAAGCCCCCAGGAATCATTTCTCCCTCTACTCACTTTCTAAATCCTTATGCCCTATGAACAATAATTTATAATCTATATTTTTGCCAAATAATATTCAAAATGAAGTTATGTAAGTTTTTCTTTCCTTGCAAGGCAATAAGTGAAAAAATGGACATTAAGAATAAAAAATATTTCTGTCTTTCCTGCTGACTTGTGAAAATAAGTGCCTGCTCCTCCTTCCATCAGGGTGTGGCTGGCAAGATGACCGAATAGGAACAGTTCTGGTCTGCAGCTCCCAGAGAGATCAATGCAGAAGGCGGGTGATTTCTGCATTTCCAACTGAGGTACCCGGCTCATCTCATTGGGACTGGTTAGACAGTGGGTGCAGCACACAGAGGGCGAGCAGAAGCAGGGCGGGGTGTCACCTGACCCAGGAAGCACAAGGAGTCCGGGAACTCCCTCTCCTAGCCAAGGGAAGCCATGAGGGACTGTGCCATGGGGAACAGTGCATTCTGACCCAGATACTACACTTTTCCCAGTCTTCGCGACCTGCAGACCAGGAGATTCCCTCGGGTGCCTACACCACCAGGGTCCTCGGTTTCAAGCATAAAACTGGGTGGCCTTTTGAACAGACACTGAGATAGCTGCAGTTTTTTGTTTTGTTTTGTTTTGTTTTCATACCCCAGTGGCACCTGAAATGCTAGTGAGACAGAACCGTTTGCTACCCTGGAAACGGGGGCTGAAGCCATGGAGTCAAGTAGTCTAGCTCCGCAGATCCCACCCCCATGGAGTCCAGCAAGCTAAGATCCACTGGCTTGAAATTCTCACTGCCAACACAGCAGTATGAAGTCAATATGGGATGCTCGAACTTGGCGGGGGGAGGGGCGTCTGCCATTACTGAGGCTAGAGTAGGCAGTTTTCCCCTCACAGTGTAAACAAAGCTACCAGGAAGTTCGAACTGGGCACAACCCACCACAGCTTGTCAAGATGCTGTAGCCAGACTGCCTCTCTAGATTCCTTCTCACTGGGCAGGGCATCTCTGAAAGAAAGGCAGCAGCTCCCGTCAGGGGCTGATACATAAAACCTCCATCTCCCTGGGACAGAGCACCTGGAGGAAAAGAGCAGCAGATTTCCCAGCACAGTGCTCAAGCTCTGCTAAGGGAGAGACTGCCTCCTCAAGTGGGTCCCTGACACCTGGGCCTCTTGTTGGGGGCCTCATATAGGAGAGCTCCGCCTGACATCTGGTGGGTGCCCCTCTGGCATGAAGCTTCCAGAGGAAGGAACAGGCAGCAATCTTTGCTGTTCTGCAGCCTCCGCTGGAGATACCTATGCAAACAGGGTCTGGAATGGACCTTCAGCAGACCTGTAGCAGAGGAGCCTGACTGCTAGAAAGAAAACTAACAAACAGAAACAAATAGCATCAACATCAACAAACAAGATGTCCACACAAAAACCCCATCCAAAGGTCACCAACATCAAAGACAAAAGGTAGATAAATCCACAAAGATAAGGAAAAATGAAAGGAAAAAGACTGAAAATTCCAAAAACTAGAATGCCTCTTCTCCTCCAAAGGATCACAGCTCCTCGCCAGCAAGGAAGCAAAACTGGATGAAGAATGAGTTTGACAAATTGACAGAAGTAGGCATCAGAAGGTGGGTAATAATAAACTCCTCCAAGCTAAATGAACATGTTCTAACCCAATGCAAGGAAGCTAAGACCCTTAAAAAAGGTTAGAGGAATTGCTAACTAGAATAACCAGTTTAGAGAAAACCATAAATGACCTGATGGAGCTGAAAACAGCACGAGAACTTTGTGAAGCATACAAAAGTAACAATAGTTGAATCAATCAAGTGGAAGAAAGGATATCAGAGATTGAAGATCAATTTAATGAAACAAAATGTGAAGACAAGATTAAAGAAAGAATGAAAAGGAACAAATGAAGCCTTCAGGAAATATGGGACTATGTGAAGAGACCAGACACAAAAAGCAATGATAACAAAAGCCAAAATTGACACACAGAATCTAATTAAACGAAAGAGCTTCTGCACAGCAAAAGAAACTATTATCAGAGTGAACAGGAAACCTACAGAATGGGAGAAAATTTTTTTCAATCTATCCATCTAAGAAGGGGCTATTATCTAGAATCTACAAAGAACTTAAACAAATTTACAAGAAAAAAACAACCCCATCAAAAAGTGGGTAAAGGATATGAACAGACACTTCTCAAAAGAAGACATTTATGTGGCCAACAAACATATGCAAAAAAGCTCACCATCACTGGTTATTAAAGAAATGCAAATCAAAACCACGAGCTACCATCTCATGCCAGTTAGAATGGCGATCATTAAAATGTCAGGAAACAACAGATGCTGGAGAGGATGAGGAGAACTAGGAACGCTTTTACACTGTTGATGGGAGTGTAAATTAGTTCAAACATTGTGGAAGACAGTGTGGCGATTCCTCAAGTATCTAAAACCAGAAATACCATTTGACCCAGCCATCCCATTACTGGGTATATACCCAAAGGATTATAAATCATTCTACTATAAAGACACATGCACACGTATGTTTATTGCAGCACTATTCACAATAGCAAAGACTTGGAACCAACCCAAATGCCCATCATGATAGACATTTGTTTTGTTTTGTTTTGTTTTATTTTAAGACGGAGTCTCGCTCCGACACCAGGCTGAAGTGCTGTGGCACGATCTCGACTCACTACAACCTCCAACTCCCTGGTTTAAGTGATTTTCCTGCCTCAGCCTCTCAAGTAGCTGGGATTACAGGCACACACCACCACACATAGCTAATTTTTGTATTTTTAGTAGAGATGGGGTTTCACCACGTTGGCCAGGATGGTCTCTATCTCCTGACTTCACGATCCACCCACCACAGCCTCCCAGACTGCTGGGATTACAGGTGTGGGCCACCGTGCCCATCTGAGACTATGCATTTCTAAATGTGATGATTTACATATTTCACAACACAGTAGTTCTGCTCTTAGAGGTAGCGTCTAAGAAAGTTGTTCCCAGAAGCATTGTTTGTAGTAGCAGGAAAACAGAACCAATCCAAATGTGTGCACCAACAGGAGAAGAATATATTTACACTTACAAGGGCTGCCAATTACATATGGGAATATATAATTCCAGTGAATAAATATATTATTAGGATGTATAGTATTCTATACTATAGTGTAATAATGTATAGTATCCATTCACTAAAACCCTAGACATCAATGTAAAAAAAGCAATTGTATATACAACATACATATATATGTATACACATGCATATATATACACACATATATAATCCATGTATATATCAGAAACAATGCTATGTGAAAATATGAAACAATGCATCCAACTCAATGACATTTATAGAAAAAGAAAAATGTATAATGGGAGTATATGTATGCAGTGAGAACAAAATTCAGAACAGGTATTACCCTTGTGTGAGGCAGAACAATTGAATCACGAAAGAAAGTTAAAAGTTTTAACTACGTTTTATTTCTTAATGTGATGTTGCTTACATTGGTATTGTTTTGTTATCTGAACATTATCTACGTATTATTTTACCTCTCTTATATGAAATATTTTATAAAAGATTGGCATCAATCATCCATTAAAGAATAACTATGTAGCAGTTTTAGACAATTAAAAAATATCAATTTCAATAAATTAAAATTACATACTTTGTTTTGTTTGAATTCTACCAAAATGTAGAATTCATTACCAATTACCCAATTAGAGAACAAAATCTATGCAATTTATAATTCACATTTTAATACATCAACTTATTAATCTCTAAGTTTGCTTTTGTTTTCATTATTATTTGAAAACTCAAGCAATAATTTGATGGATATGTGCATTTGTTTTAAATTTTTACCAAATAACTACTAAGCAACTACTCTGTGGGAGGCCATCTTCTTGTCAATGGGTGTACATCATGGAATAGAACAGACAAAACTTGCAGACTTTGTATTATCTTAGGGATGTGACAGACTGTACACATTTTAAATAGATTTACAGTATTGTATTGGGTCTCTGGGGTTAGAATGTAATGAGTTCTGTGAAAAACACAGAGCAAGCAAGGGGGATCAGGAATTCTGAGAGGACTCCATTTCCCTAATGGCAACAAAAATCTACACATGCTTATAAGATATGGGATTACTGATATAGAACCTATTTTCAATTTTCAGTCAAATTCTTTATGTTCTTTAATTCTGCACTGTTACATGTTAAGACAAAGTCCTCAGAGACCTAAAATATAAAAAGCATAAGTATATTTTACATATACAGCACAATATAAATCTGAAATTCAACTTTTTTATTCTATTCTAACCACTCAAACTTCCACAAAATATGTTTAAAACAGGCAATGAAAATTAAATGCCTGGAATGCATTGTTAGGAGAAAACTCTGAAGATATGTATAATACATTAGTAAAAGAATACAAATGAATATAAAAATTGCTCCTGGAAGATTTGATTATCTACAGAATTGTGGAGTGTTTTTAGGACAGTAGAATTACATGAATTTAGGACCTAAAACTAATTTTCCAACTATAAATTTCCATTTGAGTTTGTGGTCCTTAATAATTGGAAAGTGTGCTGAATTTGGGAACCTGCAAGTAATTAAGGACGACCTCTGGAGCTTTACTCTCCTCACTTGTAAAAATAAAAAAAAATAAAAAATTTTAAATGTGTAGTTTGATGGGGTGGGGGACCTCATGAAATGATTCTCAAAACTTATCCTTATTTTCTTCACTTTTATTAATGTATAGTTAAGTCCTAAATTTGTAATTTATAAAATTCTCTGTATGCACCAACCGTTATCTTAGGTACAGTGTGAGAATTGGGAGCTGATTTCTGGAATTTTTGTTCCAATTTTATTGGTCCATTGGTTTCTATGAGTTTGCCATGTCTCTTGTACACAGACCTACATGCCCTGGCGTCTGCCTATCTTTCTGAAGGCATCTCTATTCACTGTTCTCTTCCTCTACACTAGCAACACAGGTCTTGACATCCATGAACAAATCATAATTGTTCCTACTCTAGAGGCTTATACTCTTTTATTAGGCCACGCTGTAATGTGACGTCCCCAGAAATTCGTTTTCTCTCACCCTTACTAAAATTTTCCACCACTCTTCATTTATTTAGACTGGCTTTCTTTTCCAGATAGCACTTAAATCTGCAATTATATTCTATATTCATTTTCTTAGCCTTTGGAAGATCATAAAATAAAAAAGACTCATAAAATTGAGGGATATATTCTATTAATTGGTTATCAATATGTATTGATTATTTGCAGTGGAAATTTGAGTAATTCACCAAAGCATACAAAAGGATTCTAAGATTTGTAATGTAATTGTGGTGCAATATGGCATGTGCAATAACTAAAAGTAAATAACAGCAGTAGTGCATTGTAATCGAGGTAACATCTCCAAGTTGCAAGACTTACAAATTAAAGTGGGTGATGTTGATAGTAAGAAAATATTAAAATGACTGAAAAGAATTAATATTAACCACTTAATCATTAATTATTCAGAATTTCTCTATCATTTTCATTATATAATATTTTATAGAACTTACACACCATTTGGCAAAAGGAAAAATGGAATGCATAGACAAATGAAAAATTTACTATTATTTGTTTGACACTATAGGAAGTATAAAAATTAAAAAGGTGGACCACATTTTGCATCAGGGAAATTTTCAGAGTTGGTGAGTATAATAATTTTAGGAGCTTGTTTAAATTTTCATTCAAGCCTTTGAATGGAAAATTTTCTCTATTATTCTTCACTGTTGGGCATTTTACAGCTTCTCAGCCTTTTCCTCAGTATCTGGAGAAATTAAGTTAAAAGGATGCAGAGTTTGTCACTGTGCAGAATAGAATAAAAGTTTACAAATTACTGATCAAGACATAGAAACATCTGCCTAAAATTCATGTTTTGGATATTCTGGTAATTTAAATTCTCCAACTTATCACTATTCTCAATGTCTACAAAGAATTTAGAGTTACCTAAATAAAAGGAAGATCAAAAGCAAATCACTGCAAGTTTCAAATATATTTTATCAAATCAGATCAATGCAATCATTCAGAGGAGAGAGAACTCAAAGAAAGGCACTAAGATAAAAAGAGAACGCTTGCCAGGAGCGTGTGAGGTGATCAGGGAGCAGGTTGGGACTGTTTGTTACAGAAGGAAATCAGGAGACAACCGGAAGGCACATCAAAGAGGATTTGTTTATGTTTGTGATACTAATGGGGAAATCCCTTAGACTAGAGATTAACATTTTCCTAAAGGAGGAACCCTTTAATCTTGCTATTATCATAATCAATTATACTTTAAAGTGAGCACTTGCATGAGCAAAATGACCTATATCTCTTTACCATGTTCTTAAAATAAGTAACAGTTTTATCTATGGCCTTTGTGAGAAGAAAAAAAAAAAAAAAACTATAATAAATTTCTTATGCTGTAATGTATGTTCTAATGTAATTATAGACAGACTAATCAGAAGACTCATCACTCTTCAATAACTCTTCAAATCTTTCCACAAAAATTATTTGGAAGTTAGTGAAGAATGTCTCACAACGAGGCTAAAGTTCAACTCTCAGGCTTATAGTAACAAAATGATTTTTAAATATACGTTTCTTCAAATATTGTCAACATAAAGGAACATCTTTTTTGAGGGGACAATGTTTATAAAACACATTTTAAAAAACCAAAACAATTACATTTACACAACGATTACAAAAAAACCATCCATTCCAATATTCTGTCAATTCCCATAGCCTATAGCTGTAAGATTAGTGCAAATAAATAAAAAGAAAAAAATACAAATAATTTTTATAATTACTTATAAGTTAAAGTACTTCATTTTGAACATTCATTTTAAAAAGTAAACAGTAATGTCATAATTAAATGACTGACTCAAAATATTATATCATTTTAATTCATTTAAGTCTTGTATGCAAACTGGATCAAGATAAGCTATTGTTTGTGAGCAAGCACAGAGTACAGAGTAAAAGCAACAATTAGCAATTTTTTTTTTTTTTTTTTTTGAGACGGAGTCTTGGTCTGTCGCCCAGGCTGGAGTGCAGTGCTGGATCTCAGTTCACTGCAAGCTCCGCCTCCCAGGTTTACGCCATTCTCCTGCCTCAGCCTCCCAAGTAGCTGGGACTACAGGCGCCCGCCACCAAGCCCAGCTAGCTTTTTGTATTTTTTTTTTTTTAGTAGAGACGGGGTTTCACCGTGTTAGCCAGGATGGTCTCAATCTCCTGACCTCGTGATCCGCCCGTCTCGGCCTCCCAAAGTGCTGGGATTACAGGCTTGAGCCACCGCGCCCGGCCACAACTAGCAATCTTCTATGACTAACTTCATCCTTAAATCACTGGACCATTTGATTACAGGAAATGAAAGTAATAAAATCTACCAATCCATATATCTATATTAGATTACATGTAACTGTTTCACATAATATAGAAATACGGGGTATGTATTTAAATTGCTTCTGTGTAATATTAATATATGGGTAATTCAATTTAACATATTTGAAAATGGGGAATTTTTGTGGATCTTATGAAATATATGTATTAAAAAAACCTCAATGGTTAAGATGATTCTGCTTTTCAGAATTCTGGCTAGAAAGATAAGCTATCATGACACCATGTAGAATTTTGAAAAATGAAATCGGTAACTACATATGAGCTTTTTTCTATGCCACTTAGCAGATAAGCCTGGGGGTGGTGGGAAATGTGGGAATTTTAATAACACAATGAGCACAGAAATTTGGATATCACTTTAAATCCATTTTTTACATTCTTCTTTATATTTCAATTTTGACAAAAACATAGTACAACTTATTGTATCGAATTTGGATAGTTTGCTCTAACTCTGCACCTAAAATATATTGAGATAGTCTTTAAAATCTTACAATTTTTTTAAAAAAATTCAAAATTTTAGAACAGGTTTAGATTTACAGGAAATTATAAAGGTAGTAAAGATTGCTCTCATACACCTCACATATAGTTTCCCCTGTTACTGACATTGTACACTGCCTTCACAGTATGGCTTTAAAATCATTCATGCCTTTCATTGGCTTGATTGCTCATTTATTTCTATTGATGAATAATATTTGATTATATATTGTACCCTCTTCATTTATATATTCATCTATCAAAGGACATCCTAATTGTTTCCAGCTATTGATGATTATAAATAAAGCTACTCTAAACACTTGTGTGCAAGTCTTATGCAGATGAAAGTTTTCTCATCAGTTGGCTAAACACTTAAGAGTATGGTCGATCGATCCTATCATAAGTGTATATTTAACTGAGTAAGAAAGTGTCATACTGTCTTCCAAAGTGGCTGTAAAAGTTTACATTTCCAATGGCAATGAATGAGAATTCCTACTGCTCTGCAATGTTGCCAGCAATTGGTGGTGTCTGCTTTTTGGATTTTTGCCATTCTTACTGATATATAGATGGTATTTCATTGGTGATTTAATTTTCAATTGTCTGTTGACAAGTGCTATTGAACTTCTTTTTATATTCTTATTTGACATCTGTATATCATCTCTGGTGAGGTGTCTGTTCACATCTTGTGTCCATTTACAAATGTGTTTGTTTTCTTATGGTTCAGTTGTAAATGTCTATTGTATATTATGGATACATGTCCTTAGTATAAATGTGCTTTGCAAATATTTTCTATCAATCTTGGCACATTATTCTCATTCTCTTGAAAGTGATTTATACAAGACAGAAGTTTTTAATTTTAATAAAGCCAAATTTATCATTTTTTCTTTCTCGGAGCATGCTTTTAGTGTCATATCTAAAATCTTATCAAACAAACCAAGATCGGGTAAATTTTCTGATATGTATGCTTCAAGAAATATTATAGTTTTGTCTTTTACATGTTGGTCTGTGTTCCAGTTTGAGCAATATTTGTAAAAAATGAAAGGTCTGTGTCTAAATTCATTTTTTCTTTTGCCATTGAATATCAAGTTGTTCCAACACCATTTGTTCAAAATACTATTCCATTCTTCATTAAATTAACTTTACTCTTTTGTTGGGGACCAGTTGACAATATTTGTTTTGGTCCATTTTGGGGCTTTCTACCCTGTTCCATTGACTATGTGTCTATTGCTTTTGCCCATATCATGCTGTTTTGAATACCATAGTTATAGGGTAAGACCTCTAATCTGGTTGAGTTATGCAATTTTTTTTTTCTTCTTCAGTATTGTGTCAACTATGCTAAGTTTTAAACTAAAGTTTTGAATCAGTTTTTCTAGGTTTAAAAAATATCTTGTTCAAAAGAATGAGAAAATAAGCCAGAGTCTGGGAGAAAATAGTTGCAAAAAATAAACCTAATAAAAGTTTGTTACAAAAAGTCTTAAGGAAAAAGAAACAAAAGACATAATTTAAACAGAGGGCAAAGGATCTGAACAGACACATTACCAACAAACAAGGATGGAAAATAAGCATTATGAAAAGATGCTCAACATCATAGATCATTAGGAAATTACAAGTTAAAACACCAAGATACTGCTACACATCTATTAGAATGACCAAAATCTAAAAAACTGACACCTAATGCTGACAAGGATGTGGAGCAACAGGAACTCCCATTCACTGCTGGTGGGAATGCACAATAGTAAAACTGCTTTGGAAGATACCTTGGGAGTTTCTAATAAAGCTAAATGTATTCTTTCCATATAATCCAGCAATTGTTCTCCTTGGTATTTACCCAAAATTAGTTGAACATTGTTCATATCAAAACTCACACATAGGCGCAGCTTTATTCATAACTGCAAAAACTCAGAAGCATCCAAAATGTCCTTCAGTTGGTGAATAGATAAATAAATGTACATTTAGACAATAGAATGTTATTCAACATGAGCTATCAAGCCATGGATGAAACATAAATGTGTATTAAGAAGTGAAAGAAGCCAATCTGAAAAGGCTATATACTGTATTATGCCAACTAAATGACATTCTGGAAAAGATAAAACTATGGAGATATTAAAAGGATAGTGGTTTGCCAGGGTTTAGCCGGAGAGAAAAGACAAATAAGCAGAGTACAGAGATATCTGGGACAGTAAAATTATTCTATATTGTGCTATAATGGTAGATACAGGTTATTATACAACTGTCCAAATCCATAGAACATACAATACCAAGACTGAACATTAATATAAAGTATGGACTTGTGTGACAGTATGTGTTAATTTAGGGTCATCAATTATAACAAATGTAACACTGGTGCAGATGTTGAGTGGGGGAGGTTGTGCATGTGTGTGGGAATGGGGAGTTTATGGCAATTCTCTGTAATTTCCACTCAATTTTGCGGTAAACATAAAACTACCTTTTTTTTCTATTTTTTTATTATACTTTTAGTTTGGGGATACATGTGCAGAACGTGCAGGTTTGTTACATAGGTATACATGTGCCATGGTGGCTTGCTGCACTCATCAACCCATCATCTACATTAGGTACGTCTCCTAACGCTCTCTGTCCCTTAACCCCCCATCCCCTGACAGGCCCTGGTGCAAGATGTCCCCTACTCTGTGTCCATGTGTTCTCCTTGTTCAACTCCCACTTATGAGTGAGAACATGCGGTGTTTGGTTTTCTGTTCCTGTGTTAGTTTGCTGAGAATGATGGTTTTCAGCTTCATCCATGTTCCTGCAAAGGACATGAACTCATCCTTTTTATGGCTGCACAGTATTCCATGGTGTGTATGTGCCACATTTTCTTTTTCCAGTCTACCATTTATAGGCATTTGGGTTGGTTCCAAGTCTTTGCTATTGTGAACAGTGCTGCAATAAACATAAGTGTGCATGTGTCTTTATAGTAGAATGATTTATAATCCTTTGGGTATATGCCCAGTAATGGGATTGCTGGGTCAAATGGTATTTCTGGTTCTAGATCTTCGAGGAATCTCAATATGCAATCTTTGGTCTATGTCAAATGGTGACTATTCTATTAAGCCCATGCTGATTTCTTCCAAACTTCAAGAGAATTTAGTGTCCATATTTTTATGGTACTTATGTGTCTTTACCTCATATTATAGCATGCATGTACAGAGTAAATAGACTAAGAATTCTTGGGCTAGAATACATCTATAATTTTCTTAAATTACATCTGCCATAGTGACTTAATCTTCAGTAACAGATTTTTGGTAAATATAAAATAGAGGTAAATTTAAACTCCCTGCGAATATTTTGTATTTAATATCAAGTATGATACATGTGACAATACATTTGAAATGAGACCATTTATTAAAATTGAAAATACAATAATTCAGAAAATTATAAGAAAACAGAGGACAACTATCAGCTGAGGTATTGCATGAGCAAAAATGTAACAATATTTTTAAAATATAATATATACATATTATTTTCTTCCTGCTCACTGTTGAGCTCCTTTCATTGTGAGCATAAATAAATTTACACACACACACACACACACACTAATAAACATATGTGTAAAATCACTCAACAAAATATTACCAAGTATAAATCAACAACATATAAAATAATTATATACCCTGACAAAATGAAGTTTATTCTGGGTATACAAGCTTGTTCAAAATTCATACACTAATCCATGTAATCCACCCATATCAAAAAGTAAAGAGAAAAAAATCTTACAATCATATCAATTAAAGCTGAATAAATATTTCACAAAGCCAGCCATTATATTCATAACGTAACTATGAGCAAACTAGGAATAGAGGTCAATATTTTAACTTGGTAAATAATATCCACAAAAACCTTAGAATTAGTATTATACTTAATGATGTGAAACTAGACACTTCCCTTTTAAGATCAGAAACAAAGTAAATTATGTCTTCTCTCATTACTGTTATTAGATTCATATAAATTTTCTATATACAAGACACTGTCATAGAAGAACAAAGATAATGCATTATTCAGGATTGTCCAGGATAATGTACATAGAGAAAGACACAGGGAAAAAGAGATTATTCTAAGGAATTGGCTCACATGATTATGGACCTTAAAAGTCCAGACCCAGAAGACCCAATGATATTGATCCAGTTTGAGTCTGAGTAGGACAATGGTATAAGTTCCAGTCTGAATCCAAGTTTGAAGGCAGAGTAAGACCACTGTCAGCTCGAAGACAGTCAGGCAGAGGAAGGAATTCTTATTTTATTCAGGTATTCAACAAACTAGATAAGGCCCACCCACACTGAGGAGGGTAATCTGCTTTACTCAGTTTATCATGCAAATGTTAATCTTATTTAGAAACAGCCTAACAGATACACCTAGAATAATGATTAACCAAATATATGGGAACCCTCTGACCCAGTCAAGCTGACAGAGAAAATGAACCATCACAGATGGTTTTAATTCTTCCTTGTGAATCTATATAACTTTCACTTCTTTTTTTATTCTATTATTTTATCTTATTATACCAGTAGGATGTTGAATAATAGTAACGTCATCAAAGATAATTCAAAATTCAATAATCTAAATTTACACCTTAGGAAAACCAGAGAAAGTATTGTATTCTGTTCTCTGACTAATCCTAAGGCAAGCAGTAGAAACAAAATAACAAAAATTAGAGCAAAAATGAAATTCAAAATGGAAACAGTAGATAAAATTCACACCAAGTGTTATTTGAAAAATAAAATTGTAGTCATAGTAACTAAAGAGAGAGAGAACAAGTTACCAATATCAAAATATAAGAGGAATCAATTACCACTCACCCATGGACATCAAAAGGATAATAAACAAATAGTATAAAGGACTCTATACTCACAGAATTTATAACTTAGTTGAAATGGTTCAGTTCTGTGAATGACATAAACCTCCCAAACTTGCATGAGGGAAATTACAAAACCATATATATATATGTATACACACATATATATATATATATATATATATATATATATATATATGCGTGTGTGTTTGTGTGTGTGGGTTTGGGGGTGTGTGTGTATAATTATTTTAATAATTAATTTTAATAGTTAATTACTTTCTAAAAAGAAAGAACTAGCATGATTGTTTTGTTAGTAAATGCAACAAAATAAAAATTCCTGATACAAATAACCAAGAATACAAGGAAACACAGCATACAAGGATAATATACAAATGTTACTGGCTTTCTTATCTACTTTCAAGGAAAACTAAGAATTTGATTTTAAAGAAACAAAACCATTTGCAATATTATCAACCAATGGAATACTTAAGTGTAAATCTAACAAAATAGTTATTGGCTTTCTATGTGCAAAACTATAAATCTCTGAAGAAAGCCATAAAAAGACCTGAATAAATGGGGAGATATTTCACGTACATAGATAGGAAGCTTCAATATGATTCAGATGCCAATTATTCTCATTTTTGTCTGTAGATTCAGTGCAATCAAAATCAGAATCCCAGCAAACTATATTTTAATAAACTTTATTTTAAAAGCAGTTGTTATTTTTTTTTCCACTGCTTACTTTAGGATTGGTCAGAGAATGAAATACAATACTTTCTCTAATTTTCCTAAGGTGTAAACTTAGATTCTTAAATTTAAAATTATCTTTGATGATATAGATATTCAGCATCATCACTTTCCCTATAAGCATTTCTTTTGCTGCATCCTACAAATTTGGATAAGTTGTAACTTCATTTTTTATTTAGATGTAATTATTTTTCAATCATCTTGATACTTCTCCTTTGACCCATGTGTGATTTAGAAGTGTGTTCTTTAGTCTCTCAATATTTGGGGATTTTTCCAACTACCGGTCTGTTACTGATTTATAATAAATTTTGTTATAATCTGAGAATATATTTCCAATCATTTTTATTTTTTAAATGTATAACTTGTGTTTTTCAGTCCAGAGTATAGTCTGTAATCATAAGTATTCCATATGAGCTTGAGAAGAATGTGTTTGTTTGCTGTTCCTTGATGTAGTATTCTAAATACGTAAATTACATCAAATTGATTAATACTACTGTACAGTCATTTGTATTTTTGTTGATTTTCTGCCTGCTTGATATATCAATTACTGAAAGAGGAATGTTGAAATCTTCAACTATAGTAATGGATGCATCTAGTTCTCTTTTCAGTTCCATCAGTTTTTGCCTTACATGTTTTCACACTGTTGTGTGGTACATACACGTTTAGTATTGTTATTCTTCTTAGAGAATGATCTCTTTATCGTTGTGTAATGCCCCCTCTATCCCTAATAATTTTACTTATTCTGAAGGTGACTTTATCTAAAATTAATATATAGTTACTCCTATTTTATTTTCAATGCAGTTAGCATGTCATGTATTTTTTATTCCTTTACTTGTAACCTATCTATATATTTATATTTAAGTTGAGTTTCTAAGAACTACTGTATAGTTGGGCCATGGGTTAATATCTAACATTTTAATAATTGCTTTCTATTTGTTGCATATCATTTTTCTTAAGCCTCTTGTTTTCTGCCTTCTCTGTTTTATTTGAGAACTTATATTCTCAAGTTTTGAGTATTTTATACAATTCATTTTATTACCTGTCTTGGTATATCAGTACATCTTCTCTAGTAACTTCATTTTTTATCTCTTTCCTTGACATTAGGCTTCAGTAATACTGTTTCTCCAAAAATCTGTGTCTTACATTGCCTTTCACTGTAATCTACTACTATTATTCTACTGGAGTTTTAATGGGTGTTGTGGTAAGATATATGGAGTGGAAGCAGTCTGTCACCTTATACTTATATTTTTTAAATTTCAACTTTAATTTTTAATTCAAGGGGTACATGTGCAGATTTGTTATTTCTTACATTGATATATTGCATGATGCTGAGGCTTGGGGTACAATTGTTCCTGTTACCTAGGTAGTGAGCCTACTGACCCAGAAATCCCATTATTGGATATATACCCAAAGGAAAACAAATCATTTTACCAAAAAGACATATGCATTCATGTCTTCACAACACTATTCACAATAGTAAAGCCATGGAGTCAATATAGGTGATTATCAATGATGAAATGGAAAAAGAACATGTGATACATATACATCGTGGAATACCATGCAGCCATAAAAAAGAATCAAATCATGTCATTTGCAGCAACGTGGATGCAGCTGGGGTCCATTATTCTAAGCAAATTAACATGAAAACAGCAAACTAAATATTGCATAATTAACCTTATCTTTTAGTATGCTTGTGTCTCTAGCCTGTGACCTTCATAAATGTGTCCCCTGTGTTACAGCTTCCTTCCCAACACCTTATCTTAGGTGTGACAGAAAAACTAGAGTATCTATTAGCGGCAGTAGTGCCTTTATCCCAGACCTGTAACACGACTCTTATAAGGTCTTTTCTACTGGAGACTAAGTCTTGTTGGGGAGAATATTCTAGGTATGTTTAACCATGATTACTCTTCCCTTCCAGCTGCTAGAATCAAGAAGAAATCTTTCTCAGAGTTTTACTATGAGAACTTGCTGGAAATTCTGGAGGTAAAACACAGAATAAAGTGGGTTCTTCCTGCTAAGACTGCAGACTTATAGGGCTTACCCAATCTCTGCCTAGTCTTCACTCACCCTCCAACAATTTTTCTTGATTAATATTTAAGTGTTCTGGCCGGGCGCGGTGGCTCAAGCCTGTAATCCCAGCACTTTGGGAGGCCGAGACGGGCGGATCACGAGGTCAGGAGATCGAGACCATCCTGGCTAACACGGTGAAACCCCGTCTCTACTAAAAAATACAAAAAACTAGCCGGGCGTGGTGGCGGGCGCCTGTAGTCCCAGCTACTCAGGAGGCTGAGGCAGGAGAATGGCGTGAACCCGGGAGGCGGAGCTTGCAGTGAGTTGAGCTCGGGCCACTGCACTCCAGCCTGGGCGACAGAGCGAGACTCCGTCTCAAAAAAAAAAAAAAAAAAACAAAAAAGAAAATATTTAAGTGTTCCTAGTACTTTGTGACTCAGCAGCTTCTGCTCCAGGTAAGGAGATCTAAACTATCTCTCTCTCCATCTAATCTATCTATCTTTTATTTAAATTCCTTCTTTTTACTTTTAAACTTTTCAAAAATAATGCCCCACTTAGGAAAGTATTCCATATTTACAGAACTAATCTTGATGTACAACTCCTATCATCTCACAGCCTTGTTTAAAATCTTCAAAGCTTCTCATCACCTACAGAACAAAGTCCAGTGATTTTCCAACCTTGCTTTTTGTTTCCTCTGTTTCACATCTCTGATTCTCCCACTCAGCTTATTTTTCTGTTCCCAGCATTTTAATTAACTCATTTTATCATCTCTTTGTTGGTAGGTTAACTCTCACTCTTTGATACCGTCTTCAACTCCAAAAACTATCTAACCTTTGACAAGCACCTTCATGTCAAATATTCCAGAAAGCCTCTCCAGATTCCCCAGAAGAAACGATGCCTTTGAAAATGCTCAGAACATTTGATCTATCACTTCTTGATGTATGGCTCCTTATCTAACAAAGCTTATGCTTGTTTATCTTATGAATTATTTACTTTATTGGAATGTATGAACCTAGAAGGAAGGGATCAGGGTCTAATTCATCTTCATAAGCTCCAGGGCACCTAGTACAGTAAGCCTGTCACACAGGATATGTAGAATCATTATGTTATAAATGAGTAAAAATATAATAGCTGCTTTTGGTTCTTTCTGGAGATTTTTCCCATTCCTTTTTAATATACTTTTTATAGTTAATATACACAATTATATTTGTGAATCTTGGTTAATGTATTAAAAGCATAAAACTGCAAGATTTTAACATTTTCTTCATTTATTAGTAGTTTTATGATTTTAAGTTATTTTGATCTATATATTTTAAAATATTGGAATTAAATATAGCAGATCTAACAGCATATATAATTCCTGATTTCCTACTGAAGTGGCTGTTACATACAAGGAAAAATATAATGATCATTTTGGTATATCAAAATAATCTTTTCTTATTGAAAATTAGATGCATATATGAGAAATGACTTAGATCAGAGGTACCTGAAACTTAATACCTGCAAAAGTTGGAGATAATGAAAAACAAGCATATTTGACATACAAAGTTATGTAAAGGCTCAGAAATTGGTGGCATATACACAAAGCTATACTTCATGCTTATCTTCCACATTTACATAATAAATGTAAAGTTTCTCTTAATCATAATTTCTTCATTTCATTACCTTCTGAAACCACCAGGTACATAAGCAGTATTTAAAATTTGTTGTATTTTTATGTATATATTTTAAATTTTAAAAGAACACGGAGTTGGCATTTAATGGGCTTCAGTTTGAATCACGTCTGTCACTGTGTAATTTTTCCTTTCCTCTGCTGAAGTTTCCATTTTTGAATGATTAACCTATTACTTCACATTAAAAACTGATATGACTATTCAAAAGCATCTTGGTAAAGCATAGAAGAGCTTTTCAAAATTGAAGTATAATTTGACACATTAATTTCTTTCTCCATGACAATTATATATAGTTTGGTCTGAGCTATCACAATAAATATAACCTAATATCACTTAGGCTTCACTTTTTATTTATAATATGTTCAGAAGTTATTTATTCTCACATTTTATATGAATTTAAGTTTGGATCACTAAGACATGTCTATCCTTTTTAAAAGTAATGAATACCAAACTCTCACTATCAAATTACTTCTTATAAAATATTTTATTTCCATCAATAAATAAAGCAACCAAGGTGTAATTTGTCAAGGCCTCTTATCACAGTAATTTCAAATGCCATGTAACATAGGCAGCTATTGTTAGATGTCCTCTCTTTCTCTGATTGACTGACCTCTTCTAACCAGCTGACTCTATTCAGTAGCTGCCAGCTTTCTCTTTTCTGTTACTAAAAGCGACTCACTGCTTGCTTAGCTCAGTAATCAAAAACATCCTGAAGGTATGTCTTCCACTTCCCTTTCTGTGTCTGTCTCTGTCTCTGTCTATCTCTCTGCCTCTCTCTCTCTCTCTCACACACACACACACACAAAATCCTCATTCTCTCTCAAAATTATTTCTCAGATTTATTAATCAATGTAGAGTCAACCTCACCCTCCCATCTTACCCCTTCTGCATTAAAAATGTGCACAAATAATTAGGATATAAAATACCGACTGAAAAGCAATGGATTTACATCGAATAAAAAAAATAAAATATTCTGAAAAGAGTTTTGATGATTCTATTTTATCATATGCTAATTATTTAAATGTTGGTTAATTTATGAGTAGATGATCTCAGTTAAGCAAAATGTCATCCATCAGATCATTATATTCCCAAATCTAATTATTCCCAAACAAGTAATCACTTTCATTTACTTCTAGAATATATTTCTGTGAAACAGAGAATGTTATACAAATCTTTCTAGCTTCTTATCTTTGCATAATGACTTTCTAGGATTTAAACCCCAAATGTGTTACCATCACTCTCAAATTTCCATTCAGTTATATAACACCCCTATATATATATATCCTGGAACCCATGCACGGTAATTCTTTGAAACTCATGGTCAGTTTTGGTGAAACTTCCTACATCTTTAGTTTCAACATTCTCATTAATATTTTTCACTAATTGAAACTGGCTCTGTACTAAGGATACTGCTTTCCCTAATGTTCTCTTAAGTGGTGGCTGTTTTCTTTATTACATTCTTCCAGCAAAGGCCTAGACATGGGACAGGTGTCCATCTGACTTCTCAAGAACTGTCACAGGGCCTGCTAGTCATTTCTAAGCTCTCTCTCCCTCCCACTTCCCCCAAATTTTATGGCTTTGGTTCTCCAAATCCTTCTTGTTGAACTCACTAACTTTCTCCCTAATTATAACCTTTTTTAGACTCATTAGTCTCCCTACTTATTCCCTGAGACTGACTTAATGATAATTTCTCCACAACCACTCTCATCAAAATCCTTGATAATTTCATTATCCACACTGATGACTTTCAGTCCTGGCCTCTCAGCTACTTGTCCTCTTCTTCAATATTATTGTTCTCTACATACCTCAGAAACTCACATGATCGTATTATGTTTGCTATTTACCAACAAGTGCTATGATCTATGCTTGTTAATTACCAGTAAGTGCTATTTATTTAAGAACTCAATTGAAACATCCTCCTCACCAACCACTGTCTTGTCTCTTCAGGTTGTTTCCTTCAATATGCTAATTCTCTAAATGCCTAAGGTTCACCAGTATCTTCAATTCATAATTCTTACTCTTTCTTTTTCTTTGAGACAGAGTCTTTCTCTGTCACCAGGCTGCCAGATTGGAGTACAGTGGTGCAATCTTAGCTCACTGCAACCTCCACCTCCCAGGTTCAAGCAATTCCCCTGCCTCAACCTCCGAAGTAGCTGGGACTACAGGTGTGCCTGGCTAATTTTTTTTTGTTTTTTTTTAAAGTAGAGACAGGGTTTCACCATGTTGACCAGGATAGTCTCGATCTCCTGACCTTGTGATCTGCCCACCTTGGGCTCCCAAAGTGCTGGGATTGCAGGTGTGAGCCACTGTGCCTGGCCCTCTTACTTTTTTTTTTTTTCATTTCTTTGTAGCCTAAAATCTAAATTAGCAAGAGTAGTAAGAGTGTCGTAACTTGGATCTTTGTGGGTTGAAATAACTGCTTTATTTTGCATACCTAAGCTAAAATGAGGACAAGTGGAGACTGGGAAGAGGAAGCTTTATGAGGAGATCAGATTGAAACCTCAGGTAACAACACAGACTATAGGTAGCATCTCTTTTTGAAGCTGTGGTTTGGAATGACCTCAAAATAAAGCACAAAGATCAGGCCTTACGAGACAACAACCTAAACTTTAAATACTCTGGAGAACATTCCAGATGGGGCAGACCAATATGGCTAAATAGAAGCCTTCACCAGTTTCCTCCCTTCCCCTGCAGGAACAGCAATTTAACATCTACACAGAAAATGCACCTTCCTAAGAACCAAAACTCAGGTGAGCAATCACATTACCCGGTTTTACTTCATGTCACTAAGAAGCACTGAAGATGGTAAAAAAGACAGTATTGAATTGCTGATACTGCTTCTCCCCCATACTCCCGCAGTGGCCTCCATGGCATGGAGAATATGTGTGCTCTGAAGAGACAAGTACAGTGATTGTGGAACCCAGTGCTGCTGAACTCATTGCACTGAACTCAGTACTGCTCTGTCATGGTGAAAATCAGAACTGGGCTAACCTCAGCCAATGCCCACACACAAAGGGAGCATTTAAACCACTCCTAGACAGAGGAGAATTGTCCATCCCAGCGGTTGAAACTTGGATTATGTCAAGCCTCGCCACCATAGGTTAAAGTGCTCTGGGGTACCAAATAAACTAGAAAGGCATTCTAGGCCATAAGGACTGTAATTGCTAGGCAAATCCTAGGCTCAGAGACAGTGGATGTGGGACACCAGCCAGGATGGCTAAGGAAGTGCTTGTACTGCCCCTCCCCAACACCAGGCAATACAGCTTACAGAAATAATAATAAGAATAAAAAAAGTCACTCCTTCTTTCTGCTTGAGGAGAGAAGAGGGAAGAGTAAAGAGGACTTTGTCTTACATCTTGAATATAAGCTCACCAACAAGATAGTGACATGAGGCACCCATTCCAGGTACTAGCTCCCAGATAACATAACAAGAAACTCCCTGGGCCAGAGGGGAACCTACTCCCTGAAAGGGAAGGACCTAGTCCTAGAAGAATTAATTACCTACTGACTAAAGAGCCTTTGGTCACTGAAGAACCAACAGCAATACCCACCTAATACACCACGGACCTTGAGTAAGAGTTTGCGAAATGCTGGCTTCAGAGACCAGCTTCGCCACAGTGGGACAGAGCACCAAGTGGCCTCTTGGGGTCTCAGATTCTAGGCCTTAGCTCTTGGATGGTATTTCTAGGTCTGCCCCGGACCAGAGGGTGGCGCACTACCCTGAGGGGTGAGTCCCAGGCCTGACAGCATTTACCACAAGCTCGCTGATGAGCCTTTTAGCCTATGGGAGCATCAGAAGTAGCCTGGCAGTACTCCCTGTGTGTCTGCCAAAGCGAGAGGCCCCTCTGTCTGTGAAAAGCACAGGGAAAGTGGGAAGGACTTTGTCTTGCAGTTTCAGCAACATCTTGCATTCAATAAAATAGAGCACCAGGTAGATTTCTAAGGTTTCTGACTTCAGTTCCTGGCTCCCAGACGGCATCTGTGGATCTGCCTGAGGCCTGGGAAAACTCACTGCCCTGAAGTGAAGGACACAAGCCTAGCTGGCTCCACCACCTGCAGATAATGAATAAAAAAAAAGGATAGAAGACCCAAATAAATAAAATCAGAGATGAACAGGGAGACATTACAATTGATACCGCAGAAATTGAAAGGATCGTTAGTGGCTACTATGAACAAGTAACTTTATGCCAACAACTTGGAAAATTTGGAGAAATAGATAAATTCCTAGACAATACAACCTACCAAGATTGAACAAGGAAGAAACCCAAATCCTGAACAGACCAATAACAACTAATAAAATCAAAGTCATAAAAAAAAAGTCCCTAATAAAAAGATATGCCCAGGCCTCATTGGCTTCATGGCTGAATTCTGCCAAAGATTTAAAGAACTAACATAAATCCTACTCAAACTATTCCAATAAATAGAGGGGGAAGGAATACTTCCAAATTCATTCTACTAGGCCAGTTTTACCTTGATACCAAAGCCAGACAAAGACACATAAATAAAAGAAAACTACAAGCCAATATCCCTGATGAATTTTAATGCAGAAATCCTCAACAAAATATTAGCAAGCTGATTTCAACAACACATTAAAGACATCATTAGTCATGACCAAGTGGGATTTATCCCAGTAATGCAAGGATGGCTGAACAAACACAAATCAATCAATGTGTTATATCAAGAGAATGAAGGACAAAACCCATATGATCATTTCAATTGTTGCCCAAAAAAAGCATTACGTAACATCTGACATCCCTTCGTGATAAAAACCTGCAAAACATGGTGATAGAAGAAAAATATCTCAACGTAATAGAAGCTGTGTATGACAGACCCACAGCTAGTATCATACTGAATGAAGAAAAACTGAGAGCCTTTCCTCTAAGATTGGGAACACAGTGGGATGCCCACTGTCACCAGACAACAGAGAGATATAAAGGACACCCAGATTGTAAGGGAAAAAGTCAGATTCCTTGTTTGCTGATGATATAACCTCATATTTGGAAATACTTAAAGACATCACAAAAAAGTAATTAGGACAAATTCAGTAAAGTTGCAGGATACAAAATCAACATACAAAAATCAGTAGCATTTCTATATACCAACAGTGAGCCACGTGATAAAGAAATAAAAAAGTAACCCCATTTAAAATAGCCACACATAAAATTAAATACTTAGGAATTAATTTAACAAAAAAAGTGAAAGATTCCATCTGACAAGAGATTAACAACCAGAATGTATAAGGAAGTCAAGCAACTCTATACAAACCCAAAAGAAAGGAAATCAGTATATTGAAGAGGTATCTCCACTGTCATGTTTATTGTGTCACTATTCACAATCGCCAACATTTGGAAGCAATCTAAGTGTCCATCAACAGATGAATGGATAAAGAAAATGTGGTAAATATACACAGTGGCTCACTGCAAGCTCCGCCTCCCGGGTTTACGCCATTCTCCTGCCTCAGCCTCCCGAGTAGCTGGGACTACAGGAGCCCGCCACCAA
>NW_012118487.1:20611562-20657635 GCF_000951035.1 Colobus angolensis palliatus | reverse complement strand
CACACAGTGGCATACTATTCAGTCATGAAAAGGATGAGATTCTGTCATTTGCAACAGCATGGATGGAACTGGAGGTCATTAGGTTAAGTGCAATGAGCCAGGCACAGAAAGATGAAACTTCACATGTTCTCACTTATTTGTGGGAGATAAAAATTAAAATAATTGAACTATGGAAAGAGAGACAGTAGGATGGTTACCAGTTCCTGGGAAGCATAGTGGGGTGGGGGAAGCAGTGGGGATGGTTAATGGGTATGAACAATAGTTAGAAAGATAGTTAGAAAACAGTATTTGCTAGCACAATAACTGTAGTCAAAAATAATTTAATTGCACTTTTAAAAATAATGAAAAGAGTATAATTGAGTTGTTTGTTACACAAAGGATAAATGTTTGAGGTGATGAATACCCCATTTACTCTGATGTGATTATTTTGCTTTGCATTTCTGTATCAAAATATCTCATGTACCCCACAAATATATATATATATGTATGTGTATATATATGTAATATGTACCCACAAAAATTAAAAATAAGGTTTAATTCTTCTAATACCTCTTGGTCTTACTTGTTTTACAAAGAGAAACCCCTGAAGCATACCGAAGTATATGCTAAGAACCTAAAATTGCTCTAAAAATAAAATAGAATGAAAAACAAGACCTTAAAGAAGAAAAAAGAAAACAGAGAGAAAAAAACAAAGTACTATGTGAAGGAACAATGACAGTGTCCATTCAGAAAAAAGAAAATAAACAGCATAGTACACCCCATCATAAAATCATATTTTCCTACTGCATTTTCAATGTTCCTTACCACCCCACTCCCAGGTCCTCCTTTCCAGTCTTACTAGTCTGAACTCCATGGTAAATTCTTTTAATTTCTTTTAGACATGTAAACACACAACTCCCTGATGCCTTGCTCTCTCTAGGGCATTTACTTGGGTAAATCATAATTCTTCTTTAAGCCACATCTAACCCTCCTTGGGGTCTGAAATCACAAAGCTGCATGTAGTTGGAGGGAAGCACTCAGCCAAGAAAGCTTTGACATCATTTGTGATCTCTCATCTCAAGTGGCAGCTTAATGGTACCCAACACCCTTTATCCTGTAATGCATTCACTTTCCCCCATTCCCCCAAGAGCATTCTACATCTCTCTTTCTTGAAGCAGAAATATCTCCTCTCCCATCTTTCCTCAGGTTATAACCTCTTTTTCTCTATTACTCAGAGGAAAGAAAGAAAAAGAAATAAATGAACTCTCACCACCATATGTACATTTCTTTTTAGGTGATGATTGGGTCTGGGTACAAAACATCTTTTAAACTCTTACTTCATTTAAGAAATACACATTTGCAGAAATAATTCTCACTCTTACCTATATGATTCATGTATCAGAACTTATTAGTGTGAAATCCAGTGTCAGGGCTGATAAATTACAGACTCTTAATCAATGAAAAATCAATGAACCAAAGAACAAAAAAGGTGATAGGGAAGAATTCATTAAAGAAAGTATGCATATCACCTTCATTTGTGTTCTATTTAATCATTTATCCATAAGACAATACCCATTGAACCCCTATTATGTGTAAGGAAGTAATAAACATTTTATGGATGAATGAATAAATACACTTATGGGGTAGAAAAATTCCAAAATAGGGCCCTAAATTCCAGGAAACATTTAATAATATAGTTAAATATCTCTAAAAAAAAATCCCTTTCAACGTAAGATTAGTAACCACTAGTGAACGTTCCTAAAATGAAGATGAGTGTGTCAGTGCTAACAATGTCACCATATAATTTATTATACTGGTTGAGAGATTTTATTATTTTCTTTCTTTTTTTGAAAATATAATCATCCAGGATCTGCTACATGTTTATCATCACAATATTTTGGAAAAACATACTAATATATTTTACTTGATAATAAGCTACTGGACACTTACAGGGCCAAAAAAGGAAATATAATTTAATATAAAATAATTGATGGGTTATTTATTTTCCCTTTTTTGAAATAAATGACGTATTTTCAAATGTGGATGTACAGACTATACTATTTATATATATATAGCCTATATATATATACTTCATATATAATTATTAAATACAGAAAAAATTTAAAACTAAAAATTGGTGAAATTTCCTAACTGAAGCAAACATCAAATGCAAACATGCAAATAAAGTCATTAAGATAGATAACAAAGCCCGCTGACTCAAGAATATATTTTCCAATTGCAGCACAATACTCGAAAGATTTTCATAATTTGAACACTCACAACGATCACTTTTTTTTTCATTGAAAGTTGAGATAGGCCGGGCGCGGTGGCTCAAGCCTGTAATCCCAGCACTTTGGGAGGCCGAGACGGGTGGATCACGAGGTCAGGAGATCGAGACCATCCCGATCTACACGGTGAAACCCCGTCTCTACTAAAAAATACAAAAAACTAGCCGGGCGAGATGGCGGGCGCCTGTAGTCCCAGCTTCTCGGGAGGCTGAGGCAGGAGAATGGTGTAAACCCGGGAGGCGGAGCTTACAGTGAGCCGAGATCGCGCCACTGCACTCCAGCCTGGGCGACAGAGCTAGACTCCGTCTCAAAAAAAAAAAAGAAAGTTGAGATAAATGACTAGTCTTTAGTCAGAATTTTTATTTTATTTATTTTTATTTTTGAGATGGAGTCTCACTGTGTCACCGGGGGTTGGAGTGCAGTGGCGCGATCTCGGCTCACTGCAAGCTCCGCCTCCCAGGTTCACACCATTCTGTCTCAGCCTCCCAAGTAGCTGGGACTACAGGCACCCGCCACCACGCCCGGTTAATTTTTGTATTTTTAGTAGAGATGGGGTTTCACCACATTAGCCAGGATGGTCTCAATCTCCTGACTTCATGATCTGCCCACCTTGGCCTCCCAAAATGCTGGGATTACAGGCATGAGTCACCGCGCCTGGCTGTCAGAATGTATTTTTAATTTACAATCATGAGACCTAATTCCAGCCAAACATTATGAGGCCCTCACTGACAGGATGATCACAATTAACGCCATCTGACCTATTCACTCTAAATAAACTATTAAAAGGCATTATTCTACATAACACTTGCTTAATTTTTTAAATAACAATTAAAAATTTTTGAGACTAGTTTCTAATCAGATACTAAAAGTAAATATCTCAGCTTATCTCTAGTTAACATTAATGCATCCCAATGTGAGAATATGCTATTTCATTATCATAGTTGAGTTATGGGAAGATTGCTGACAAAGGCCAAAGTGGGTTATAAATTGTGAAAAGCATCCTGTTGCCAGAGTTGATGACTGAATTCATAACAATTGACTCTAAAAGATAATGCCACTAGTTTAAAAGTAGCACTTTTTTTTTGAGACAAGGTCTTGCACTGTTGCCCAGGCTGGAATGCAGTGCACAATCATGACTCACTGCTGCCTTGATTTCTCAGGCTCAGGTAATTCTCTCACTTCAGCCTCCCAAGTAGCTGGGGCTACACGAGCAAGCCTCAATGCCTGGCTAATTTTTTCTATTTTTTGTAAAGATACGGTATCACTATGTTTCCCAGGCTGGTCTCGAACTTCCGGGCTCAAGCAATCCTCCCACCCCGGACTCTCAAATGCTGGGATTACAGGGAAGAGCCACCACCCTCAGCCTAGAAGTAACTTTTAAGAAGCTTTAGTTTGGTGAAACATTCAACAGGAAATATGCTGGCATCTTAAATCTGTATATATGCTTCATCACTCTTAAAAACTATGAGCTTATAAAACACCTGAGTATAATATAATTTCCTGAAAATGTCTAAATCATATGAATACCCTAGAGGAGTGTCTTCCACAGAGGATAGAACAGTAAGTAACCATAAACACTTTAAAAATAGAGCAAAGTGTTCTAAAAATGACTTTTCTAAAATGTTACAAGTATGCAACTCCTGTCAGTTTTTAAAATATAAGTTGCTTAAATAGTGTATTAAAGCATATTTATGACTAGATAAGTACTGACTTGCTATGGTTTAAGGGATTTTGTCAGGGACTGCCTACCTACCTTATTCCCACATGAAATAGACAGTGAGTTCATGTTTTGCCTCAACAAGATCCAGGACTCTTGCAGCAAAACATTGGGATTGACGGGGCTGTTGCTAATACTTCAAATGATTGGCATGTCTCCAACAGGAAGTGAAAAAGATGGGAAAGGGTACAAAAACGTAAAGCCTTCACCATTCCTTTGCATTACTCCTTTAAAATTGTTCCATCACAGATCTGGTTTCAAATAACTTTATGTCAGGTGAAACGCAGAAATAGGAAAGAAATGAGGTTTGGAAGAAGCCTCACAAAATTGCTCTGAATGAAAACATAGAAATACCATGGGGTGTCATCAAGGAGAGACCCCATCAAAAATTTCCCTGAAATATATGCTCCAAGGACTCTGTTTAAAACTGCTCTTTTAAAAATAAAATCATATATATTAGATGTGTAAGTGTAAACCAAGAACTACATGAAAGTAGGCCTGTGTGCTTGTCTGCATACTTGTGTAAACACATCCAAGGACACTGGATAACTAGATTTCCTCCCCTATTATCAGGCTATTTCAGTATCAAGTGATTTGCTTGCTTGATCATATTGATTTTGTATCTTAGCAGCAGGTAGGAAGAATCAATGTGAAAAGGTCAACATGTCAAGAGGAGAAGTACAAATCTTAGGCCAATTGTTGTAGTAATGAAAAATACTCAAAGTCAATGACAGTGACAAACTAAAGCCAGCTGAGCTTTTTTAATCTCACTTTAGTCCAAACCACTGCATTTTAATTACTGAGTTATTTCTGAAGTACATTCCTACTTAGATTCATATTGAACAAGTCTATAAATCTTTTTCTACACAGTAACCTAACATTTTGCTTTTTAATCCTGTGCTTTATGATTATACAATTTATATGAGTATGCACTTGCATGGCGAGAGGGTTCTTCTTATGAATTTTTTTTTTTTACCATTGGCTATTTTTTAGCTTTTGCTCTCAATTAAACACAAGTCTGCATAAGTAAAAAGGCCATAGTTTTCAGCAGAAAACTATCCCAGCCACTCAGCCTTAAGACACCCTCTAATTATCAGATTAGGAATAAGAATGAGTTTCAGTCAGTGTCTGAGCAGATAGATGGCACATTCAAAGGATTAACTGATAAAAACTTTACCTAAGGGTCTATTAAGGGAGTAGTTAGCAGGATTAAGGGAACAATCAAAGGCAGGATACACACCAAGTTTCAAGCAACAGCAGTAAACCTCATTACCTACCCATAGGCCTACGGTACAAGAAAGAAGCAGGACGTCATGGTACCAACACCAAGTGGAAGCGGCATCTGTGGGAGATCACCCACCCCGCAAGCGCTATGGACAAAAGTGAAGAGTATCTTTTTCCATGAAGAGAGGGAATGAATATCTCAGCCTCTCTCAGCTGCAGTGCTTTGCTCCTTCATTTGCTGCTTCCCACTCTCTCAACCCAAAAAGAAGCCATTCAGCAAGAGAGTGTGGCTAAAGGAGTTTATAGGACCTTCTGAGGCGCAGAGCAGAGAAGAAATATGCAGAGAACGAAGTTGAAATAGCCAGCTGAAAATAACCAGAACAAAGTGAGAGAAAGAGGGGAAAACTTCCCTTTTTAATTGTATTCAAGAGACTAAAAAGTCATAGGTGAATGTTCATGCTCCAGGAATACCAGACTAGCTTATAGCAGACCAAATGCTCCTCTGAAACAAACAAGAGAAGGTAGAGGACAATTCAACAAACAAACAATGAGAAAATACACATCTATTTGAAGGCATCGGAGAGCTGGCAAGTGAGCCAGTACTTGAAAAGCCAAGATCCTGGAGAAGAGGGACTCATGGAAGAAAACCTAATAGCTATGCCACTTCTCAGTAACAGGTAAAAATACCTTTTTCTATGTTGCGAAAAAGATGCTGATAAGCTAAGTAGAAGGACTGTGAGGAAACAGAGAACATGAACAGAGTTTCTTTCCATTTCTTAGGACTGGTAGATGAAACTCCAGGATCCTAAGACAGCTAAGATTAAATATACGAGCTCCCTCAACGAAGGGAAGATAAGAAGGCCTGCACGTGTCCCCTCTAATACTCACACATTTATAAGCAGTGCAGGCACAGAATAAATCATGAGGAATCCAGTATGGAGAAGTGAACCTTTAAATGTAATTTTCAGCATCTTTTTCTCAAGTAAAGGTCCTGTGGAAAAAGATTGGTAGGCAGGTCAGAACACATTTTGTGACTAGGTCTCTTCAGAATTCTACTCCCTCATACCAGTCCCCAAGTGGCGGTTTAAATTGTGTTACATATTCTGCTAATGTTCCTTTTCCTCTTTTTAAAATTTTTATGGATATGTAATAGTTTCGCATATTTATGGGGTATATGTGATTTTTTTGATACAAGCATACATTGTGTAATAATCAAATTTGGATAATTGGAATATCCATCATCTCAAATATTTATCATTTCTTTGTGTTGGGAGCATTCCGGTTTTTCTCTTGCATTTACCACAGCCCCAGTGTTGAAGGCCACCGTTGGTCATTCTGTCCCAAGAAGCATTTGTCTATATCTGGAATTTAGTGCCTCTAATTTTCTCGATGTTGAGTTTAAAAAATATATATATATATATAATATTAAATATATTATATATATTACTGTTTATATTATATAGTATATATACAATATATATTATATAATATATATTGTATATTATATATAATACATATATAGTATATACAGTACTCTATATATAGTATATGTAATACTATATATAGTATATGCAATACTATGTATATTGTATATGCAATACTATGTATATTGTATATACAATACTATATATATATATTGTATATGCTCTATGAAACCCAGAACAAATACAAGTTGGATGACTCTGATTCCATTTTGTTAGCACGGCAGAAAAACAGTGAGAGGAAATGGCACCTACCTCAGTTTCTACTATTCTTTTACATAAAATGTTTGGTATGAAGGATTATATGATCCATAATTAGAAGCACGAGATCCTTTTGGTCAAACCAACATTTGAGCTCTGATCTCCTGCTTGAAAAGTTCTTTCAGTATTATAACACCCTTTCCTACTTGACAGACTAAAGTTTGCTAAGCAATAAAGTATTGAATGTGATGTTTCTTTCTATGTGTGTATTTTTATAATTAATCCAAAAAGTAAACAAGCTAGATCCGGAAGCTAAAGTGATTTTATAACTTATAGAACAATATATATATATATTGTGTGTATATATACACATATATTATATATATTATTGTGTATATATATATACATATAATGGGTTTAATATATACATACTTTTGTAATTTATTTGACTTGTTTTCATTTCAAAGAGGAAGCAATAGTCTTTTATAATTTTCTATATCTTAACTATAATTGGAGCTACATTTACTATGTTTCCAGTTTTCTGCCATGAAAATTAATATTGCAAGGAATTTTCTTCCTCATGCCTTTTGGGGTGTGTGTGTGTGTGTGTGTGTGTGTGTGTATGCACATGCATGTGTGCATGTATGTGTCTGTACACATACACAGGCCTCTTGGGTATTTTTATAGAAGTGAAATTTCTGGGACATAGAGCATGCAAAAGTCATGCATTTTATTTACATATATTTTGTACTCCATGAGATGTTATTAATGCCTTAATACTTTAATAGTTAATATTTATTTAGGTTAGCTACATGTTTTTCCTTTTCATTACTCTTTATTCCTTACTGAATGTTAGTGATTTTCTCTGTTATCATATCCTCCTACCTGAAGAACTACTTTTAGTAATCATTTCTGATGTGAGCCGACTGCTGATGAATTTTCTGTTTTAGTTGATTTGGAGATATTTATTTTTCTTCTGAAATTTGAAGTGTATGGATACAGACTTCTGTTCTAGAAGCTATTTTCTTTCAGAACTTTAAAGATGTTTAAATTCATTCACTTCTGTTATTAACTTCTGTTATTAACATCTTTCACCTGTCTTCTGGCTTTCATAAATTGAGCTGAGAATAGTTAGCTGTTAATATTCATTGTAGCCCCTTTGAAGGCAACCATCTCATATTTCCCTACTTCTTAACAACTACATTTTAGTTTTTGCCCTGGGCTTTCAGGAAGTACAAAACAGCAAGCAACTGAGGTCTGGGGGCAGAGCAGCAGTGTGGGAAGGGCTCTCCCAGAAGGTGAAAATCCCAGGGAGGCTCTGGGGAGCAAAGTGCAATCTCCAGTTTTCCTGAGAACTGATGGTTAGGCTGCAAGGAATAAAGAGATTTCTGGAAGTGAATGCAAACTTTCCAGGGAAAGACCTAGTCTCATTCTGCATATTTGAAAAAGAGGATAACTGAGTCTGACTAAAATGCAACAAAGCTTAATAACACTCAACAGACTATGTCATGAAACCCAGCACAAATGCAAATTAGGATGACTCTGACTCCACTTTGGTAGCATGGCAGAAAAACAGTGAGAGGAAAGGGCACCCACCTCAGTTTCTACTCTTCTTTTACATAAAATGTTTGGTATGCAGGATTATGTGACCCTTAATTAGAAGCGTGAGACCCTTTTGGTCAAACCAACATTTGAACTCTGATCTCCTCCTTGAAAGGTTCTTTCAATATTATAACACCCTCTCCTACTTGCCAGACTGTTTGAATTTTGCTAAGCAATGATGTATTGAATGTGATGTTTCTTTCTATGTGCGTATGATTATAATTAATCCAAAAAGTAAACAAGCTAGATCCGGAAGCTAAAGTAATTTTATAGCTTATAGAACATAATGAGAATCACACATCCTATTTAAGTGCTTTCTTACTAGAGGAGCTCCATAATCACTTATAAATCCAATGTAATTATTTCCTTACTTTTCTTTCGTTGCTGCTCCATAAGATTTCAAAGAATGCCTATCTCTAAAGTTCACTCTTAATTAAATAAATTCATCCTAATAATACTTAGAAATACCCATATTAATCTTTTTAAAAGGCAGTGACGTTATAGAGTCAAAATGTCCTTGTGAATAGTTCATATCTTTAGAGATGGTCTCATTTATTTTGACTGTGTCTATATTTTATGATTGCTTATGTAGCATTTTCAACTTTAAAATTCATGTCAATGAATCCTTCTGAATACCAGCTGCCATCTCAGTTAAATCTTAAATAGACAAATTGCTCATACTTCATGTACAGTTATTCTTGAAGAAGCTTCATCAGAGTGGCATTATGCCCTGTTTTACAAGTATGTTATATTTTTTCTGCAGAAAAAAAAAAAGGAAAACTTGGCATTTGTTGATCAGGAAGCACAAATGCTGGTTTCTTTTGGCTATTTTGTTACTTTCTTCCTAAATACTCAGGGGTCAATAGCAAATCTATGAGAAGGGATTTTATGTAACCCATATCAACTTTCCCATTGTGATCCCTGCTTCTACTATTATCTGCTGCTGGTTTAAGCCATTCTTACTTGTACTTTGATTATTTCAGACTCTCACTGTTCTCTCAGTGATCAATCTCAGCCCTTCCAATTTATCTACATGCCTAGAAATCAGGGCTGAATCAAGAAGTTCATCATGCTCCCAGGTACATGGAGGTGCACAAATAACTGTAATATACAAAAGCTAGCTCACTGCAATTTTATATTCTGAACTAGAAGGGTTGGAGGGAAACACCATTTCTTTTCAACTATGGAGAACAAGAAAAATAATCTGTAATGGCAATTCTAGAATTAAAGAGAAACAAAATTCCTATTGGTTATGGTGGAATGTAGGCTCTAAGATAGGTGAAGAACAGCATTTCAACAATCTCTCACATACACGGTGTGATCAGAGAGTAATCATATATACTTTGGTGAAAGGATGGAGTGAGGATATGAAATAGTTCCCAAAAACACATATGAGAGCAGTCGTTTTAGGATTTGACATCCCCAAGCCTTATAAAGAAATGTCTTTTGATGATTTTTATTATAATATCCCTTAAAAATAAGTTCTGCCAATAAATAACAGGTTACTAAAGTTTTCAGAATGAATAACAAAGGTTGATATCATCTCTTAACAAAATACTCATCTCCAAAGTAACATCTGTTGAAGTCATTTAAAGCATCATGACAAATACTTGATTATACACCAGAAATAAACCACAAGTGAAGGGCTGAGGGATGACATCAGTCATAGACTTGTTTGTTTGATGCATATCAGAAAAACAACAAATTTAAAGTATTTAAATAGAGAATGTTATGTCTATAACATAACGGGTACTCTGCTACCCACTATTTCATGTTAACATATATTTAACAATTTTCATTACCTGACAGAGCTCAGAAGACATGTGGGTGTGATCTTGTATGATCAGGACTACTGTCCTGTCAAATAATCGTTTTTCTTCTTACTAATGCCCCAGAGGTTTCAACCAAAAAAGGAAAAGAAAGAAAGGAAGGAAAGGAAGGAAAGGAAAGGAAAGGAAAGGAAAGGAAAGGAAAAAGGAAAGGAAAAAGGAAAAGACCCCTTTCTGATGAAAATAGCTACATTTTAAAATGGGTAAATTGTTTCCACTGAAATATTTTATGTTAAAGCAGTACATCTCTTAAATTATATACATGGTAGATTTTATGTTTCTATAAATAAGGGTCATAAATAATGTACACATACACATCTTTGTATATTAAATGCAAGTTTCAAAATTACACCTCATTTCAAGAGGCACAATAATTATGTGGTTAACAAGGTAGACTCTGAACCAGCGTTCCTTAGTTTAGATCCTTTCTCTATCACTTTCTAGCTATGAAGCTTTGGACAAGTTATTTCAAAATCACTGTGCTTCAATTTTCTGATATATAAAGTGGAAATGACAGTATTTTCTCCTAGAGGGTTGATGTGAGGATTAAAGGGACTAATATATATAAATTTCCTACCACAGTACCTGGTACATAGTAAGGTTGTCAAAATTTTAGATATTAATTATTATACTTGTGTTCAAAGAACATTCATGTAAACAAGAACAATATTGATGCTTCTGGCTATCATGATAAAGTAGGAACGACTTGACAATCTAGCATTGATTATAAAAACGCTTTGGCAAAATAAGTAAGTCAATCACTCAGTGTTTGTACTTAGTATTATAGTTAGTAATTTCTGTTAGCATACGTTGTCAAGAAATAATGAAGAGGATTTTTTTTTTTTGTCCTTGAATTTAGGATTTGTGGCTGAATTTGCTAACTGCACATTTTAACAAATATTACCCTTTGATATAATGGGAAATACAACTTTACATGATTATAACTTCATTCATCTTAATACAAGTGCATTTTAAAATAGGTTTTAAACATCAAAAATGGTTATCTTTGCATAAATAAAAGGATTCATTTTAGAAAGGTTATTTTAAAATCTATAACCTATAGATTAAAGATCTGTTCTTCCCAATGTTACCATTTAAATTAGTTCCAACATTGGGTAACATCATAGTTTGAATGAAGATTAAGTCACTTACATTTATGATTACCAAACGTCTATTTTTTTCCACATATTAAAATGCCTAACTCCACTGGATTACTAGTACTCCTTATCATTCAGTGGGTTTGGATAGTCATTCTTCAGACCCAGAAACCATTCAATGGCACTGAAAAGTTCAAAAATCTAACCTGGGTGATTTTTAAATCCATTTAAAATTATTCATGAAAAAATGATAGCCATGTCTAAATCTAATATATATTTAAATAACATACAATTTATATAAATTCATATGCAAATGGACAGAGCAGTTCTAGGATATTGACATTTAGCACACAGGACTTCTGCAGGTTAAAGAAGTTTTTTCTTTTCTTGGACATGGCTCATATTTTTCCAGATCAGAGGATGGATAACAATAAAAAATTCCTCATAAAAATTTTTCTCTTAGCCAGTTCTCATCTCTCTTCCTGTCAGCCATCCGATTGTATTTTCCCTTGAGTTTTGTGTTATAGTGTTAGGTGAGAGATGTCAGAATCCATTAGCACCTCATGTAGAGAGTTCTTCTCTGGTTTCAAATAAAAAGAAGTGAATGTGGATGAGGTTAATTTTTCTACCTCAGAGCTAAATCAAGTGATAGGAAGCAATAGGAAGAGATAAGAGGAAAATATTGAAAGAGATAGTAGAGGGCAACATTTTATCTGATAGAATCCCTCATATTATGTGACTGCATAACAAAATTTTATACTATTCATTTCTAATCTTGGAAAAATGTTATCAGTAGGATTCGTGTTCATCTACTAGCTCCCCATTTTCTCACCCTTAGAGAACAACGACATAGCAGTGATAGCCTGATACTCCAAACATTTTTGTCAAAATATGATTGCTTTGAAACTCCTCGCAGTTTGGGGGCACTAAGAAGCCATCCCCTGTGAAATAAAAATTTAGGTAATTTTAACATATTAATTAATACTATACTTAATAAAACTATTATAAATGTTATACATAAAAATCATGAATAAAATGTACAGTCATTCACATGTCAGATAACTGCAAAGTAATACAAAAAGAAACCTGTCAATTTACCCATGGCAAACCATAAGTTCACGTTTTTCATTAATAACCTTCTCTCCCTCCCTCCCTCCCTTTCTTCCTTCCTTCCCTCCATCCCTCCTTTCTTTTCTTTTCCTTCCTTTCTTTACTCTTTTCTCTTTTGTTTTCTTTTCTTTTACTTTTCTCATTCTCTCTCTCTCTCTCTCTCTTTCTCTCTCTCTCCCTCTCTCTTTCTTGAGACAGGGTCTAGAATACAGTGGTGCAACCACATCTCACTAAAGCCTACAGATTCAGCTTCCCTGGGCTCGAGTAATCCTCCCACCTCGGCCTCCCAAGTAGCTGGGACAGGCGTGAGCCACCATGCCTGGCTAATTTTTGATCTGTGGAGACAGGGTTTTGCCATGTTGCCCAAGCTGGTCTAGAACTCCTGAGTTCAAGTGATCCACCCATTTCAGCCTCCCATTAATAATTTTTAGTTGTGCATTTGTTTTGCTATTATATTGCACTATGCAATACAAATTGTAAAGGGCCATGAGTTACCTTTGTCATTCCTATAGATGGGGAGGAAAAGTTGTTTTACTTCCTTTAGGGATACAACACCTCAGTGAACATGATACAACTAGAAGGTAGTGTGAAAACATTGTCACATTGTACTTGTGAAGTCATCACCCAATCTGATGAATATAATCCAACACAAACATATGTTTATACATATCCGTTATTCTTCCTTCATTTCTTAGAGCTGGCATTTGAAGGCGGAAGTAAATATAGTAAAAAGATATATGAATATTAATGAAATGTATAATTACTGCAAACTCATTTACAACTTCTGGAGAACACTAAATTATAAAATAAATTTTTGGTACTTTCGCATGAGTGGTGCTAAAGAACAATAATCAACTCAATAAAATTTACCCACCAAACCCATTTACCATCGTCTCTCATCTAAATGATGTAATAGCTTCCTATTAAGTTTGCCTTCTTTTCTTTTCTTCTCTTTTCTTTTTTTTTTTCCTTGAGACTTTCAGTTGATTTTCTACAAATTAAACTGAATGCATCTGTTGAAATTTAAATTGAATTATGTCATCAGATAGAAGCCCTCAATTGTCTTCACAGTTCATCTGTGGAATAGCCATAATAGCTACCATGACTCTCAATATATGGTCCCTTTATCACACTGATCTCATCTTTTAAAACTCTCTTCCCCTTCACTTACCTCCAATTGTATTATCTCCTTGCTACAGCACAATAAGGTCTTGTGGTCTTGGCTTTCATTGGGCCTTGGCTTGAATGTCCTCCCTCAGTCCAATATCTGCACGGCTGCTTTCCTTGCTTATTTCAGTGTTTAATTCTAAAGTCACTATCTCAGTGAAGTCTTTTGTGATCATGCTATCTTAAAGTTTACTTATCACTTAAAATTTATTTTCCTCCCTTCCTTACTATATTTTATCCATAGTACTAATTAAGAAGTTATATATTTTCATGTATTTATCCTTCTTATGAGGTAGCTCATATATTTGGCTGGAGTAGAGGACTGCTGTTCACTATTGCTAGAATCTAGAAAAGTGCCAGGCATATAGCACTCTATAAACATTTATTGAATAAATTGATGAGAGATCTTAACAAGTGTATTAGGATACAGACTACTGAAACAAAAAACAAAAATAAAATGGTGTTTAAAGAAAAAAACCACCTTCAGCCGGGTGCGGTGGCTCATGCCTGTAATCCCAGCACTTTGGGAGGCCACAGCAGGTGGATCATGAGGTCAGGAGATCGAGACCATCCTGGCTAACATGGTGAAACCCCATCTCTACTAAAAAAAATACAGAAAAATTAGTCTGGTGTGGTGACGGGCGCCTGTAGTCCCAGCTACTCCGGAGTCTGAGGCAGGAGAATCGCATGAACCCGGGAGGTGGAGCTTGCGTTGAGCCAAGATCGCCCCACTGCACTCCAGCCTGGGCGACAGAGCAAGACTCCTTCTCAAAAAAAAAAAAAAAAAAAAAAAACACCTCAATTTCTTTCTTTCATGTAGGAGATCACTGAGAGGATACAGAAATACTAGTTCAGTTTGACAGTTGGTGACTGATGCTGTTTCTGATTGCTCTATCACCTTCAACATCTTGGCTTCATTTCATGTTCTAAGATACTCTCACAATTATTATTTCTGATTTACAGTTGCAGGGAAGAAAGGAAAAGGGAAATGGAGGGCATGACCTCCTTTCACTTCAAGAGCACAATCCAGAAGTTACACACTTTATTTTTACTCATGTCCTATTGGAAATAACAGGCACAAAATACACCTAACCACAAGAGAGGCTTGAAAATATATACTTATTCTAGGTTACTATATACCCAGCTTAAAAAAGAAAAGGGTGAAAATTGTTATTGGATTAAAAGAGGTAACAGACTCTGCCCAAACTCTTAACTCCTAACCCTACATCAAGCACAATGGTTGACACCTAAGGTAAGGTAAGTCAGTCCACAATCTGACTGGACAAGTCTGTAAATAAACCTCACAGTAAGTTCACTGTAGGCCAGGCACTGTGGCTCACGCATGTAATCCCAGCATTTTGGGAGGCCAAGGTGGGCAGGTCACCTGAAGTCAGGAGTTCGAGACCAGCCTGGCCAACTTGGCAAAATCCTGTCTGTACTAAAATACAAAAAAAAAAAAAAAATAGCTGAGTGTGGTGCTGCATGCCTGAAATCTCAGCTACTTGGGAGGCTGATGCAGGAAAATTGCTTTAACCCAGGAGGCAAAGGTTGCAGTGAGCCAATGTCATGCCATTGCACTCTAGCTTCGGTGACAAGAGTGAAACTCTGTCAAAAAAATAAAAAAGTTCATTGTCAGCACATTGATAAGCTTATATACCTATGAATTTCCAACTTCTACAATACAAAAAAAAAAAAAAAGTCCTTAAAATAGGCAATGATCTCTCCTTCTCAGGCCCACTATACCTGAGCTCACCTAAGTGTGCCAGTCTTTTATCCTTACCATCAACTCCTAATTAGCATGTAACTTATCCTTTTAGGAAACTGCATATGCAGTAACACCAGCAAAATCTGTTTAATTTTATTTTATCTGTTCCAGGCATTGGAACCCTACTTCGACTTCCACTTCAGCCTCTGGTTCCTCTTCCACCCCTCACTTTTCCCTACTCACAAAAATCTCATACTGGTAGAGACAAACACAAAGTAACCTGCTCTGTGCCTGGGCCTGTATATTCCCCTCTCTCTTCTTCTGATAACTTTACCATCATATTGCAAAGTACAGCCAGGATATATCCTGGTGATGAATGGCTTGGACCATTATGAACCATCTATAAAATAGACAATTGGGTGAAGAGAATTGATTGATTGATTGATATTTTAGGAAGGAAAATTAAGCTTAAAAGGAGATGAGTTATAAAGGTTTCCAATAAAGCATTTCTGAATGATAGTAGCAAGATTTGACTCAAAATCAAGTATTAGTACTTTACTTTGCCTCATATGTGTCAATAGATACTAATTTGCTTTGACAAATACAGGATGCCAAAATGCACCAAAAATACACACATATACGCAATCAAGTCGAACTGATTTCTTCTGTACTTAGTTGTATTGCCAAGACTACTTTTTTATAATTACAAAAAAATAATAAGAATAAGCCACCTAGAAGTTTGTTGGGGAAAAGATTAGTGGAAATTTTCTTTTTTCCTTTCTTTTCTTTTCTTTCCTTTTCTTTTTTTATTTTGGAGATGGTGTCTCACTCTGTCTCCCAGGCTGGAGTGCAATGGTGAGATCTTGGCTGACTGCAACCCTCCCAGGTTCAAGAGATTCTCCTGCCTCAGCCTCCCAAGTAGCTGGGATTACAGCCACCTGCCACCATATCCAGCTAATTTTTGTATTTTTAGTAGAGTCAGGGTTTCGCCAGGTTGGCCAGGCTGGTCTTGAACTCCTGACCTCAGGAGATCCACTCACCTCTGCCTCCTAAAGTGCTGGGATTACAGGAGTGAGCCACCTAGCACAGCCTGGAAAATTTCTTAATTGGTAACCAATCATTCATTTATAGAAGCAGACAAAAACAGAGTGATGATAAATAGCAAAGACCTGAAAAAGTTGAGAAGAAAATAAATTTTCCTAAACTTCTTCAAACTTTGGTTTCCCTTTATAGAAGAGGTATAACGAAATTATTAAAATAAATTACCATACATTTGTGACAATAGTCCAAGGAAGACCTTTGAAACAGCATTAGACATTTAATGGCTCCCTTGGTGCTCTAGACACTGGGACCCTCCCACTTCCCAAAAGAACTTGCAGAATCAATTCTCATCTATCGCTCCAATAATTAATTACCTCTTTCCTTCTTGTTCTTCAGACTCTCCCTTTCCTAGATCTTTGCTTTCAGCACATAAAATTGTTCAAACTTCTTTTCCATGCATAAATTGCAAAATTATTTAGAAAGACCTTGTAACTTTTTCCCTGAATGCTGAAGCACATTGAAAAGCTCTTTCCTTACACCTCTTCTCATTCACTCCTAAGCCCAAAACCACCTTGCTTCTACTAGGACCACTTCACCAAACTCCTCCTGAAGTTACGTTTTATTGTTCGTTTGTTTGAGAGGAGTCTTCGCTCTGTCGCCCAGGCTGGAGTGCAGTGGTGCGATCTCGGCTGACTGCAAGCTCCCCCTCCCAGGTTCACGCCATTCTCCTGCCTCAGCCTCCGGAGTAGCTGGCACTGCAGGCGCCCGCCACCACGCCTGGCTAATTTTTTGTATTTTTTAGTAGAAACGGGGTTTCACCGTGTTAGCCAGGATGGTCTCGATCTCCTGACCTCGTGATCCGTCCGCCTCGGCCTCCCAAAGTGCTGGGATTACACCCAAGTTAGTTCTTTTATTGCCAAAGGGTTTTTACCCTTCATCTTATTGGACCTCTCTGTAACATCCAACATTGTATATCACTTACCTCTCTTCTTAGTCTTCTCCACATGAATTTTGGGTACACCACCATTTACTACTTTGTGTAGAAAAAGTAGTGGTCCTCATCTTCTTCTCAGTATTTATCTCCCTATCTCTTAATTGTTGTGCCTACTGCCCATTCCCATATAATATATGGAGGTGTTCATATGCTGTGGCCCAGAGAAGCTAAACAGTGTTCAACTGTTTTTTGTGTGGCCCAAGACAATTCTTCTTCTTCGGATGTGACCCAGGGAAGCCAAACAGTGTTCAACTGGGCCACATAGAAGAAGAATTGTCTTGGACCACACATAAAATACACTAACACTAACGAGAGCTGATGAGCTAAACAAAAGGTCTGTGCAAAATTTTCGTAATACTTGCCACCACAGATAAGCAAAAAAGTCCTCATTCAAAGGGTTGGAACCCCCTATTACCATTTGTTCTCCTCCTCCTAACAACCCCTCTACATGAAGAAATTTAACGTCCACTCCACCTGCTCACTTTGTCTTTTCTGTTAGGTTTACCAAGAGCATGGACTCCCAACAGTCTTCCCTCCTGACCCACCCTGAATGGAGGATTCCAGGGTGATGGGTGGGCTGTATTGTCTTCTCGTGGGCACCTGGGCCATTTCCAAACCCTGCCAGACTAAGGGGTGAAATGCATTGATGAGAAATGACCCTGAGAGCATAATGTGTCCCTGCTCCATACCCATGATTCAGGGGCTGCTGGCCACTGTCACCATCTCCTAAGACAAACACACCAGGAGAGGTACAACAGAGAGTAGTGGTTCTCAACGTACTGTCTTTGAGTCATGTAAAAGATTAATCAGCATCACCCACAAAGATGTCAGAAATGCCAATTCTCAAGTCCCGCCCCATATCTACCGTATAAGTGACTGTGAAGATAGGGCTCAGCAAACCGCATTTTAAGCATCCCATTACATGAATCAGATGGAGGCCCCAGATTGAGAAATACAGCTGTAGAGTATCAGATACCTGGCTTAAGTGCCAGTGTGCTAGCTCTGGACTCACTAAAAACAGCGTTGGGGAATATTACTGGAAACACACTCTTATCTGGTGCCCTGTCTCCAGAATCATCTATTTACTGAGGCAGGCACAGGACATTGGAGTTTCTCCTTGTTAATGTACTATTTCATTTGTTTTATCCCATTCTGTTTAGTGCTTGAACAATCTCTTTCTTGTATACTTTTGGTCTATTCCACTTGTAATTTCAGACATTCTGTTTCTTTGTTTTTTTTTTTTTTCAAATACAATATTTCTTCATTTCCTTGTCACTCCAAATATAATGATATTTTAAAAAATATTATAGTTAAAGCACAGACTGCTATGTAGGATCATAAAACATGTAGTCAGCAAATGCACTTAAACCTATAGAGCTGAAAATACATAAATTTAGAAGCTTGTATTTCACTATGAAAGAATCTAGATAAAAATAAAATATAAATTTGTCATAATGGAAGGAGAAAAACTGTCAGTTTTGAAACTGCACAAAAGGGTGAGATATATATTATTTAAAGTTGCACTAAAATTTCTTATGTTCAACTTGCACAGTTTCTTATTACATCTCCACAGGGCTTCCACAGTGAAAATCTAGAAGCTGTCTTGTCATGAGAGTGTGTTTCAGTGACATCTACATTTAACGCTCTAAGGCAAAAACATATTTTCAAATATGCTTTCCAAAAATAAGTTTAATTAAAAAAAATGTTTTTTGAGATAGGGTCTTGCTCTGTCACCCAGGCTGGAGTGCAGTGGCATAATCATAGATTACTGCAGCCTTCAATTCCTGGGCTCAAGCCATCTTCCCCGCTCAGCTTCCCAGTTTTTGCAGAGAGAGTGTTTCATTATGTTGCCCACCCTGGTCTCAAACTCCCAGCCTCAAGCAATCCTCCTGCTTCAGCCTCCCAAAACACTGGGATTACAGGCTTGAGTTACTGTACCCAGCCAGACTTAAATATTCTAAAATAATAGATTGTTTTAATTTTTAATTATCAAAGTTAATTATATTTAAATTAGACATAACAATTTGGTGTTTTTTTTATTTACTGGAAAAAAGCATACTTTACATAACTAGTGGGTAACATAAGGAATATAAGAATAAGAGGCAAAGTCAACACAGAAAAAATGAAGATGTCAAGCCATTAGATATAATGCCTAAAAGTTTCTGATGGCTCACACTCATTACTCGTATTTTAACCTAAGGTATCATTTGTGAAACTTAAAAAAAAAAAAAATTAATTTAGATGTTTTTGTACTTAATATAAACATCTTTCCACCAGTAGTTTGCACTAAACACCACATTCATCTGTGTAAAATCAATATAATTATCAAAAAATGACAGTTAAAGAAAAGAAACTCAGTCCAAGTAAGACAGTTAGACATTTACAAGGTATGACTAACAACTTCTCCACCTAAAATGCTACATAAAATCAGTTTCGTCTTACAGTCAATCAGAATACAAGAATTACAAGCAAAGGACTGAATCATAAAATACTGTATTATAAACATGTCACTAGAAAAATTTAGATTAAAATATGCTTCAAGATACTAAAATATGATCTTTATTTACAAGATGTCTTAATTCTAGAGGGAAATATTATTAATAAGTAGCTTATAAATGTCATTCATATCTCTGTTAAGCAATTATATTGATGTTAGGTAGAGTACAAGACTGTAGATCTAATGGTGATCAAAAATTAATAAACCTTAATAGACCTTATATTCTAAATGTATATTAGTTGAATAAATCTAAGATTCAGGGTTTTTAAAAATATTACTAAAATTAATTGTACAAATACACTGAGACATGAACAAGATCTCATGGTAAGTGACATAGCCAGGATTACTTTATTTTCATTGCCCGTAGCTAAAGTTTTGCCACTTTCTACGTTACATTAATAATTAAATTATTAAAAATAAACTTTTTAAAAATGAACTCAACCAAAGATAAAATGACATCAAAAACTAGAAGTAGGGCTGGGCATGGCAGCTGACACCTAGAATCCCAGCATTGTGGGAGGCTGAGGTGGGTGGATCAACTGAAGTTGGGAGTTCGAGACCAGCCTGGACATGGTGAAACCCCATCTCTACTAAAAATACAAAAATTAGCTGGGCATGGTGGTGCACACCTGTAATCCCAGCTACTTGGGAGGCTGAGGCAGGAGAATTGCTTGAACCTGGGAGGTGGAGATTGCAGCGGGCCTAGATCATGCCATTGCACTCCAGCCTGGGCAACAGAGCAAGACTCTTTCCCCCTCAAAAAAAAAAAAAAAAAAAAAAAAAAAACACAAAACCAGAAACAAACAAACAAACAAAAACCTGGGAGTATACAGATAATAGTCCTAATCCCTTCACTTCTCTGATAACTAAACCATCCTGTTTTAAAGTCTTTGTGTATGGTTTTCTCGGTCATTTTCACCATGCCACTCTTTTCATTTGAAAGCAATTTAAACATTTTCAAAAGATTTTCAAAATTTTAAACATTTTCAAAAATTTAAACATTTTCAAAAAAATAGAATTTTTTTAACGCCACAAGAGAAATTATGAGAAACAGAACAAACCAACCCATAAAATATAAGTACTAAGAATCTCAAAACCTAAGAAAAATCTGTTCCGTTCCATATTTGTATTTCTGTAATATTTTAGGACATCCGTAAGTGTATGGTTGTTTCCCTGGAAAGTGTTAGTGAAGCCCAGGTATTTACATCTGAACATTACTTTTTTATCTAGCATCTCTCCAAGAAAATTTGTAAAAACTGACAAACAAATACCAACACCAATAAATAATTACCTAACTCCCTTATTAAGTATTCTTTTAAAGACTCATTTCCCATGATTTTTAAGTTTTGTTATTTTTCACCTAGGATAAATTATGTCATATCCACTCTATCCCTTCTCTTAAAAATCATTTGAATTCAACCAATATGAACACAAGAAATTTATAAATTTACTTTGCTTAAATCATCAATAGCAGAACTGCAGTCAACTCTTTTTAATGCTATAGAAAATCATTCCACCTCTAAAGCATTTCATATCAGAGACCAAGCATTTATCTTTCAATTGTTATCACAGAAGGCAAGCCAAATATTATCATAAATGACAAATCATGTCTCTAGAGATGAAAGTTCTGTATAGTTTTTTAAAGACATGTCTTAGCATGTTAAGATCTTTAAGATTATACAGTTACAGTTTATGAAATAGATAACTATCAAGAGTTATTTATTTTAATCTCCTTTAAAAAGTCCTTAGCATTTGAAGGATATTTCTGAACATTGAAATTTAGAGACTATATTACTTTCATTTGACTACTGAAATAAATTAGCAAAGGCCCTAGGTGGCTTGAAACTAGAGATGTATTCTTATTCAGTAGTGGAGGCCAGAAGTCAGAAATCAAAGTGTTGGCAGAAGCTAGGGGAAGAGATCCATTCTTTACCTCTCTCTCAGCTTTGGATAGCTGCCAGTAAACCCTGGCATTCCTTGGCTTGTGACCACTTCACTTCAATCTCTGCCTCCATCTTTACACTCTCTCCTTCTTCCGTGTCCCTCCTCTGTGTGTCTCTTATATATACACATGCCATTGGATTTGGATAATCAAGGATGGCCTCCTCTTCTCAAGGTCCTTAATGCCATCTGCTAAAATCCTTTCTTCCAATCAAGATAACATTCCCGGGTTTGAGGTATTTGACATGGACGTATCTTTCTGGGGACTACCGTTCAATCCACTGAAGAGACTAAACATTATCATTATATAAACATTTTCATTATTGTGTATAGTAGGCAAAATAATGGCCTCTCAGATATGTCCGTATCCTAATTCCAGGAATATGTTACATTACAATGCAAATGGGATTGTGCCAAACTGGTTAAAATAAGGATCTTGAGATAGAAAGAGTATTTGGGTTATTCAGGTGGGTCCAATGTAATCATGAGGATCATTTCAGGAGGAAGGCCGGAGGGTCAGCATGAAAGATGTAAGAATGGCAGCAGAGGTCAGAGTGATGGAACTTGTATCCAAGGGATGCCAGTAGCACCTAGAAACTGGGCAAGGCAAGGCAAGGGTTTCTCCTGCAGGTCCCTGGATATAACACAGCACTTGAGTTTAGACTCACCAGACCAACTGTAGACTTCTGCTGCCAGAACTGTAACATAATAAATTTGCGCATTTTAAGCCATGACATCTGAGGCAATATGTTACAGAGTAATAGGAAGCGAATGCACTGTCCAGCATTCTTTTGTAAAGCAGATAACCAGTAGTAGATGTCTTTAAGAACACAGCCTGATTACTGTGGTCAGATAGATAGTTGGGGCTACCTAACAGAGTGAAGGAAAATCTATTTTATTTTTAATCACACAAGTTATCTTACTTAACTTGGGTTTAATTCTAACATAATTAGTAATTAGAAGCTTGTTTTGCTTTCCTTTGGCTTCTAAATGATGCCTGTGATTCATGCGGCAAGAGGACAGGTAATGAATGGATACAGTATTTCATGGGACATTCTCAGGAGTCTTTCCTCTATTAGTAAGGTTGTGTCCAACATTTTCTATCTGTGTTTAAAACTATAAAATAAATTGCTATAAATATCACTTGAGAGTATTAGTCAGTCAATAAATTTCAAACAGAATCTGCTGTTCTTTAAAATAAGCACAGTCGACTAATATAAAAATTAATATGTTGGTGTAGGCATGCTATATTTATTGTGCTTTGCTTTATAACTTTCATATATTTTACACCTTTTTTTTCCTTTCCTTTCCTTTTCTCTTTGTTTTTTTTTTTTTTTTTTGAGACAGAGTCTTGCTCTGCTGCCCAGGCTGAAGTGCAATGGCATGATTTTGGCTCACTGCAACCACCACTTCCTTGGTTCAAGTGATTCTCCTGTCTCAGCCTCCCAAGTAGTTGGAACTACAGGTATGCGTCACTAAGCCTGGCTGGTTTTTTTTTGTAATCTTTGTAGAGATGGAGTTTTGCCATTTTGGCCAGGCTGGTCTTGAACTCCTGACTTCAGGTGATCTGCCCGCCTCGGAATCCCAAAATGCTGGGATTACTGGCATGAGCCACCCTGTCTGGTGTTTGATAACTTGTACAACTTTTATTTAAATTTTCCTGAAGCAAAAGCTAGATATTTGGGGGTGGAAGTATTGTTAGTGGGGGGCAAATGGCAAGGAGTACTGATATTAATAAACTAGTTTCTCAATTTAATTTTTATTTGCCATTATTTTTCCATTTCAGTATCATTTTAATAGCATGAAAATTGTTTGGGTAGCTATTCAGATTATGGCTTTACCAAATATGATTGTTTTCTGCCTGTTTTATTGAGGCATCACAAACTTTAATTTTCTTTTTAAAGTTATATTCTGAAGGTTATCAAAAATATTCAAAGGCCTTCAAAAGTCATATTTACCATTACTTAGAATATCTTATTACATTGTTGCATATAGTTCTTCAGTCGTTATTATATTCCCCATATTGCTCCATTATAGGAGATTTCCTTAAAAGTCATGTAAAAAGATATAACTATTTAGCAAGTTTACCTTCCTAGCTTGGATTATTTCTCAGTTTCATTTTATTGATTTTTTCTTAGTACATTGGTCAGCATTATTCAATACCTTATTCCCAGTTCTATTTAGAGTTTCCAGATCCATGAAGTGAAAAAGATTGATTCCAACACTGATCTTGACTTTTTACTTCAAGTAGAACTTAAGAAAATACTTTCAAGATGCTGTTGCTGGCTTACATATAAATATATACAAAATATGTGTTTAATACATTAAATATTACATTAATAATTATATATTTTTATACATAATTAGTGACTGATTTAAATTTTCCCGAACATAATATTATGTCTAGATGAAAAGTAAAAAGACCATTTGTCTTGTCATTTATCTTCAAAGTCTAAAAATGCATACATAGAAAATGTCCTGTTTTAAGCCTTTATATCCACTAGCATTCAAAATACACAAAAGATTTGGAAAGTTTTAAGAGATGACAATGTTCAATTTTAAAACGTAACACACATGGGAAGAAAAAAGTAATTCCCAGTCTTACCATTTGTAATAGAAAGTGCATAGATCTAAAAGAATAATTTGGGATTGTCATCAGTGGAAGATAATAGTTTTAACCAGATTCAATCACAAGTAGTTGTAATCTTTCTCACTGTTCAGCATCTCACTGGAGTGAGTTCACCGTCTTAGCAGCCTATGAACACTCTGACCACCAATGTACTATATGAGTCATATTGGAAATGCACCGGAAATTCATGGCAGATCAAAATCCCAGCAAATACACAATGTTTAACCATTTTTTTCAACCTAGATATATTATTTATTGTCCTATATAAAATGTGTGTGTGTGTGTGTGTAAAATTGTTAGGCTGTTTTAATCCACCAGAAACTAAAACAAAAGTTTTAATGACTGCTGAATAAAGCACTTGTCAATGGAATGATTGAATGAAAACACATCCATTCTCCAGTGTACATAATGCTGCTATAGGTGTCATTCCACTTCTGATTTGATCTGTCAATGAGCTAAAAAGGCAACCACATCATTTCAATGTCCTACGAAGAATAGACCATTTTTTAAAAGTACATATAAAAACACTCCTAAAGCAACAAACAATGAAGGGATACAAAGAATATTCCACCTTTCAGGTAATGTCCAAATATACTTATTTTCATTTTTTTCCCCTCTAAGGCAGTGGTTCTCAAAGTGTGAACTCCAAGACAAGCAGTGTCAGCATCACCTGGAATCTTGTTGAAAATGCAAATCTCTAGCCCCACCCCAAACCAGGAGGTTTAGAAACTGGTGGTGCAACCCAGGAATTTGTAAGACCTCAATGTAATTCTCATGTAAGCTAAAGTTGAGAACCACTGTTCTACGGCCATCGAGGAACAGAGGATACTTAAGTGTGTGTGTGCGTGTGGTGAAGATACGACACAAAGATTAAAAATAGTTTATTTTCCAGTTGTGATATTATGAATGTTTTGAAATGTTTTCTCAATACCTTCTTTGGGCTGTGTACAACAATAACGTATCTTTCTATAAAAAGAGCAAAATCTATATAACAATAAAAGTACTCAAGTAGGTGGTCAACAGTGAAAGTTAAACTTATTGTCATATCAAAGATTCTATATATTTCAAAGAAGTTTTGAAACACTCATTTTAACCATCAGTATTCTCTGTTTGCAATAATAAAGTTCTATCAGTCAAAATATTGTCAAATGATTTTGCTAATTATTGTTGCAGTTTATTTTTTATGAATCTTTGGTATTTCTGGCCCATTTAGAATTGCTGGAGAGGATCTAGACAACAAAATATCTCAGAAATATTTCATTTTATAATTTTTAAAAATAATACCAGACATGAGTATTTACTCATATTAACAAAATTTGCAAATGCTGAGGGAGTGTTAAGTAATGGAATGTATACAGAATGGCATTTAAGAAAATTGGGGAGTTTCCATTAGAATATGAGTTCCAGGACAGTAGAAATTTTCATGAAATATATTAATGTTAGATTTCCAGTGCTGAGAAGATGGCTCAGGGAGTGGTCAGTAGTTGTTTGATGAAAGAGACCTTGATTAAGTCATCTAATCCTGTGGCATTTCAGTTCTCCCACCCATAAAATTAACATATTTGATTATGGAAAAATCCACCATTATAATTCTGGGGTAATAGGTAAACCACTTTGCCAAATACTAAATATAGGTAATTTTTATGTAAAATACTGTATTGGTCATAAATGCAGCCTCTTATTTCCCTTTCTCTTCCTTATATGAGCGCTTCTCTAAAGCAAATATGGACTGAGAAGGGAAAACAATTGCATCTCCTCTGAAATATCTTGAGGCAATACATAAATAAGTAGATAAATTGCTAATAAAAATGCTCAGTGAAAACAAAAATCACAAATACAGTCATTTTTTTCCTAAGTGTTTCTCATCCATGGGATCCAGTGGAAAACAAAGAAATAATAGAACCTGAGTTAATCAAATATCATGTAAAATAGGTGTGGTTACACTTCAAACTTAGTTTTGCATCTTTTAAAAAATTCAATATGAAGGAGGATAGAATAAATTTTAAAATCCATTATTTTTATTTAAAAATTGAAAATCCTATTACTTTTACTGATTAATCCTTTGGATGAAATTTGATTTTTGCATATATGCTGTTTAAAATCTAAAATAAATTTTTAATTTATCTCAGTTATCAACTTAATGACACTTTAGCCTGACCTCATTTCTATATATCATTGATTCTTTCATAAAGGGGTACGACTTTTTATTTATTTTCTGACCATACCACCAACTCCTGCCCATTGTAGGTAATAGGCAGAATACAGAAAAAGGACAGAGGATAAAAGTTTTTAAAACACCAAAATCACAAAAATATTTACTAAAATACTTGGGCTTAAGTGTGTTTATTTTTCATACTATTGCATTTTAAAATATGCCTAAGTTTTGATGCAAAAAATCTAATACACATGTATGTATTCAAATGTATTCAGCTGTTCTAACGTGACTCTTCTATTGGTTTTAAGCTAAGGTGGTCCTTCTCTATTAGGAGATCTAAAAATCAAATACTCATATTTTTCTACTAAGATATTTATGATGCCCCATTTTAATATCTAACATTTTAAATAATCTTTATTTTAGTGTTGGTTTTAACTCTAATAATATTTCAAATTTATATTTTCCCTAATGACCAATTATCCAAGCACCACTTTATTAAAAAGTCACTTTTATTCAGTGATGTTAAATAACTAGAATACAAGCACTTTTCAGATCATTTCTTTATTTTTCATAGTATGTACAGACATAACAGGATCAGACATGATGAAGGAAGAAGGTTCTGGAATAGGGTATCATGAAAACCGTGAAAACATTAGGTATTAACTTCAGACCATCTCCATTATCTCCACTATTTTTCCTTCAATGTTTAGTCCTATTTACTGAATTTCTGTCACTGAGAAAGATTATTCTTATAATTTCATAATTGTTTGCATACACATATAGTATCATTTATTGAATATTTATATTGTCATTGAGAGAGATATATACAGAGACTTTTAGAGGTGAATGAAAAACAATAATTAGATACAGGATTTCATTTCTGTCTTCTTCCAGCCTTGGAAGAAGGAAGAGCTGCTTACACTTCATAGCCTAGAATTACTCTGTTCATTTTCCATCTACTTTGAGGGTTTAAAGAGAAAACCTATCTTTTGGATCCTGTAAATAAAAATATAAATAAACTCATATCAAGAACACATAAGATTGGGAGAAAGGAGAAGTGAGGCCTTGCTCCTTGCTGCATTTCCACTGATAAGGAAGAGTTGTCTTAAGAAAAAGCCAATTTGCTTTGGAAAAGATACCATTAAAAATGTCACTGTGTTTTCAAAAAAGAAAAGAACAAATGGAAAAGTGGAGGAAATATATTAGAGGGAAGCTCTTATTTGAGATATTTTTATACTCTAAACATGTACAGGAATCATTTGAAAAGGAAAAAATCATAAGACTAGAATAAATTAATGCAGTTCCATGATCTTCAGTTAGTATGATTTATAATTAAATTAATTCATTAAAATTTTAACAACAATAAAATGTTAAACACTGCAGTGTCAAAAAATTTGTTGGAAGATAAGGGCAGTGAAAAATTTCATGTAATAGGATCAATTTTAGAAGACCTTATTACTAGGTTACTTTTCTCTGTAATATGAAGGGACTAGAGCAGAATCCCTTCAATTCTTCATCCATGTTTCATCTGTAAGCCCATATAATAGATTCATTTAGTCGATGATCCATTTAAAACCATGTAAGAAAGCAGATAAGAAGCTGAGCGTGCAAATGTGAACATATAATTGCATCAAGCAACTTTTCAGAAGACATTTAGAAAATAATTTATGTATCCATCACTGAATGTTATTTACTCAGCTGATACATACAAGTTAACGAACTACATTAAAAAAAGAAATGTACAAAAATATCTACATTAAATGTGTTTATAAATATGGCCTAAATATCTGTGAGAAATAATAATTTCTGGTAGAAAACATGGAAGGTAATTCTAGAAAAACTAGATTTAAAATTATTGCCAATCTGAAGGTTATGCTAGTATGAAATAGAAACATATGAACTAATAGAGCTGACATGTTGGGTAATAATTAATAGTTGATTTCTTGATATATTTTCAATATATAAAGTGCTCTTATTTCTCTTCAAATGGAAAATTGGAGGATGTGGCTATGAGAATCTTTCAAACAAAATGATTGAAGTTTTGTTAACATAATCAGCAATGGCTCATATTTTCACAAGAATTTTGTTAGTCAAAATTTCAGTAATTTCCCTGAATTTCATTTTATAAAACCATTTCCATTCAAGGTAAAAAGAAATTTAAATAACATCTTCATTATAGCTTATATCTTTCGTCTCTCAGATTAGTACTAAAATTCTGACCTTCAGAGAGGGAGGAAAACTTCTCTTGGCCCCTGCAATCCCATCAGGCTGACCCCAGAGGAGTTGGCTTCCTGAGAAGCTCTATGGAAAGCAGTTTTAGCTCATTGCTTAAGGTGGCAAGCCCTGATCAGCTCACAGATTTGGACTTCAGCCCCAATTATACCAAGAAAAGGATGGATATTTTAGATTTTCCCATACCAAAATGCCAGTGTGGCAAATCTGGAAGCTCATATGAGATGTTGTATAGTCTTAAAAAAAAAGTCTTGGACCTCAGCCTCCTAATTTTTCCAGATGTCCTGGTGCTCATCTGTCCCCAACAGAGTTGACTTGAAAGGTTGTAAATAGAGCAAATGTTCCATGATACCACATTTCTAGTTTATCCTAATCTCTAATCACAATAGGGGAGGACCTAGTGCTTTTCCAACCATTACATTTAAAAGCATCACAGCTCTAAAATCAGGGGCCCTCTCCAAAATCAGGTGTCCAATTCAGCCTTAGAATGCAGTCATAAATGGGAATCTCCATATTTGCTTTTATTCTGCCGCTGCATTTTCCCCAATGGCAGCTGATTCAATAGGTCTGCTGTGTGTGCGCTTGTCCATCGGTCTTTGCTTGCACAACACAGGTGGCAGATAAATTTTATTACACCTCAGAAAGTAGAACAAAAAGATAGCAATGGAAAATAGGAAAGAAAAGATAGGTAAATTAGAGGGCAAATCCAGAAGTCCAACTTCTGAATAAAAGTGCAGGATACATTCCACTGAGATAACGAAGGCAACAAATTATAAACTAAATAACCATAATTGAAGTATATCAGTTCCCAAATTGAAAAGGGCTACCTAGAACCCAGCACAACAGATTAAAAACTATAATAAGGCAAAATATTGTAATTAGAACAAAGAAAAGATCTAACTGTCTTTCAGAAAGCAAATAAGCTTATTTGCAAAGGAAAGAAATCAAATAGCTTTGACTTTCTCAACAGCAACACTGGGAGTAAGATGTCAGTGGCTTCTAAAGGAAAATTATTTTCAATTTAAAGTTTTTTTTACCCTGCCAAAATCTAGAATATACTTTATTGAAACATCAATTAAGTATGTGAGAAGAACAAAGCATTTTTAGATAAGAAAAGTCTCAAAACTTTTGTGTTTAATAGACTTCTACAGGGAGCTGCTGGAAGAGGTCCCAAAGTGATATAAGCAAGTAAATAGCAGCCACAAAATAGAGAAAACTGAAGACACAGTCAAAAGAATAGTCAAGGATGTCTCCAAAATGGTGATGAGATGAGAACCCAGGCTGGCAACCACAATAAGGCATAATAGGTTGATGCAGTAAGGCTCAATCAGCAGGCATGCTATCACCATACTTTCATGCTAGTGAAACTACTAGAAGCTATTCCTTCCTATTAAAGTAGTAAATCAAAAAAGAGGCAGCCACGAGAAAAAAAAATCCATTACTATAAATAAGCAAATGAATTATAATATGACAAAGAGTGTCTTAGAATGAGAATCACATAACAGCAACACAGATAGAAAGGATATAGTTATTTTAGGAGGAATGCTTTGAACCAAACAATGGAAGAAACTAATGTGAATAAAGAAATCACACCTTCTGTTGACCTCATTGAAAACTGAACTAAATTTTATTGGAAGGTGTGAGGAAAAGTAGCAATAGATGCAAAGGCGATTAAGCAGATGAAAACTAATTGAATAATTATTAATTTTAGGAAATAGGTTAAGAATGGAAAATGGATCAGAGCACACAATTATGCTCAAAAATGAACAAAAGGGACAAAGTTGTACTAATATAAATTCTTTTTTAATATTTTTGATTTAGTGAAAATATTAACTAAATAAATTGGAGGAGGGAGCAAGGCAACAAAAGTGTGGATGTGGCAAAGCAGCCAGGTCCTCATGATGATAATAGGAAGTCAATACGTAATATTATGCCACTAGCTGAAAAAGTAATAGTTAGCAACTTTCCCATGTATTTAGAAATACAGAGATGTGCAAAAGCCAGAATAATGGTTTAAAAACAGATCATAGTTGCATCAAAGGAGAGTAAATAGAGATAGAGACTTCTATGACATTATTATGTCCTTGGAGCACTATTCAAGTCTTTAAAATAGGTGCGTATGCTACTCAGATAACTTAACAATTAATGTATAAAAGTCAACAAATACATCGGTTCTCTCCAATAGACCACGCATCTTTCCTACATTCCTACAGAATCAGAGGCAAACCGAAAGAGGTGCCAAATATACTTTTGTCCTTCAGGTATCTTCATGTAACTTGTAAAGTGGAAAGATTGTGGGTTATGGATTCAGAGAAACGTGGATTTGGATTACACTTCCTGAATTTCTGATTTGTCATCTATCTCCAAGTGTGATACTATTTTTATTAGAAATCGAGTAACAGAAAAGTTAAGCTCTTAATACATACATAGCAAACAGTAAGTTATTATTTTTAGTTCCCTCCCATCCTTGATAACATAATGCAGGCAGTAGAAAAGCCAACTACTGTATTTTATTGACTCAAAGATACATACCTTTCACTTTGCTGAGCTGAGGATAATCAACTGTATCTTAAAATTGCCAGCTGCCATTTTTTTTACATTTTTTTATCCCTGAAATTGGGCTGGTTTATAATAGCATCTTATACAAAAAAAAAAAAAAATAGTTTAAAAAATAAAAAACTAAAAGCACTCATTTTCCAAATGGAAAATCCTGAGCTCAGGCACTGTTCACCACCTCACTGCCCCAAAAGGCAAAACTTCAATGTGAAACAGGCCAAATACTTTAAATAAACATTTAGCTTATATGTAAAATTCTATTAATGAATGAGGTACTTAGCCAACAAAATAATAGATGTGAGCAAGGATTGGAAAGTGGCGTGGGAGTTAACATGGGGCCAGCCAGATGGGTGAGAGACCAGGCGGTTTAAAAGTCACTGGAGATATTTATTCACAATTCCTTCACATACTAACACTACACAGCACATGTTATGTTCCAGGCATGGAAGAAGTCACGAGAATACAACTGAGTCAAACGAGTACATGCTCTTCAGAACATTATTTGCTACTACTTGCTTCACACATTTTTCCTGTTTCTAGCCTTCCCCTTTTCCTATTTTATGCTTTTCCTCTTCTCTTGGTGATATAAGCTCAATTTAAAAGTCTGTAGAACTATCATAAACAGTCTACTTTCTTTACTTTTTTCTGTAAATAAGTTACTAAAAGCACCCTAACAATTATTTTGTGTTTTATTAGAAATAACTTCTCAATTATACTAAAAATATCCTTTATTTATAACGTACAGGCAATTACGCAAACATAAGAAAATAGGCTGTGTAAAATTACACACTAACTTCTTAAAATAATTTCAAGTACTTAATGTCTACTTGAAAAAAAAAGTAGCTGCTCAATGCTGTTTACATTTCTTACATTCATTTGCTCAGTTTGCAAGTTTTTTTTTTTGTTTTTTTGTTTTTATACTTTAAGTTCTAGGGTACATGTGCATAACGTGCAGGTTTGTTACATATGTATACTTGTGCCATGTTGGTGTGCTGCACCCATCAACATGTCAGCACCCATCAACTCGTCATATACATCAGGTATAACTCCCAATGCAATCCCTCCCCCCTACCCCCTCCCCGTGATAGGCCCCAGTGTGTGATGTTCCCCTTCCCGAGTCCAAGTGATCTCATTGTTCAGTTCCCACCTATGAGTGAGAACATGCGGTGTTTGGTTTTCTGTTCTTGCGATAGTTTGCTGAGAATGATGGTTTCCAGCTGCATCCATGTCCCTACAAAGGACTCAAACTCATCCTTTTTTATGGCTGCATAGTATTCCATGGTGTATATGTGCCACATTTTCTTAATCCAGTCTGTCATTGATGGACATTTGGGTTGATTCCAAGTCTTTGCTATTGTGAATAGTGCCGCAATAAACATATGTGTGCATGTGTCTTTATGGCAGCATGATTTGTAGTTTGCAAGTTTTTAGTAAGCTTCTACTATTAGCCAGGCATAGCCTTAGGTTTTGGGCTTAACAAGGACTCCATAAAATATAAAAGCAGAGGAAAAAGAATATTAGTGAAGAGTGTCAGATTGTGATAGGTAATAAATGATACGGAGAAGGGAGAAAGTAGGAAAGATAAATAAGAGAAAAGTGGAAGTTTGTGAATTTAAACAGGATAGGTCTCACTGAAAGAAATGTGAAGGACAGAGCTATGCTGACATCTGGGGGTGGGGGGGAGCCTTAGGGAAAAGGAAACACAAGTGCAATTAATCCTGATGTGGAAGCAACATATCACATGTTTGAGAACAGGAAGCTGGAGAAGAGAGTGGAAAAGAGGTCAGAGTTAAGCAGAAAGCCAGAGAGCAAACAAATGTTGAGCAAAGACCCTAATGAGACAGAGAACCACTGGAGGGTTTAACATAGAATTGTCATAGGCATCTCAAAATTAATAGTGTTGATACAAGCTCATTTTATTTTCAAAAGGACCACTTGAAATGCTGTTCAGAAAAAAAACTGCATCACAGTAAATTGGGAGATATTAAATTAATCCCAGTGATAAATTATAATATATCCAGGGTGGTCATGCTGGAGTTGGGGAGAAACTGATTCTTGATTTATTTGAAATACAGTCAACACGATTTACTGATAGATTGAACGTGCACCATTATTAAGAGTGAAGTCAAGGATTATTTTGTTTGTTTTGTTTGAATAAAGTGAAAGAACAGGATTGCCATTTACTGACATGGGATGCTGTGGAAGAAGTAGCTGGGCAGGAGGGAAGACCAGTATTTCTGCTTTGGACATATGAACTTAAAGAAACTTATTACATAATCAAGTGGAAATATCATTAAGCTGTTAGATATATTAGTAGTGATATCTGAAGATATAAACATGGGAAGCATATAATTTTTTAAGTCATAGGACTGAATAGGGTCGGCTGATCAGGGTCACCAAGGAAATTTATGAAAAAAGTTGTCATGAGTGAGGTTGTGTGTCACCCTAATTTAAAGGCCAAGGAAATGAAAAGGAACCAAGAAAAACAGCTGATATGGCGATCCCAGTGAGGTCTGAGAAAAATCAAGAGTGTGGTTTCTCAGAAGCCAAATGAAGAGGGTATTTCAATGTAAAAAGAAAGATCTGGGAGCCAATATTCAACACTCTTAAAGAAAAGAATTTTCAACCCCGAATTTCATATCCAGCCAAACTAAGCTTCATAAGCGAAGGAGAAATAAAATCCTTTACAGACAAACAAATGCTGAGATATTTTTGTCACCACCAGGCCTGCCTTACAAGAGCTCCTGAAGGAAGCACTAAACATAGAAAGGAACAACCGGTACCAGCCACTGCAAAAACATACCAAATTATAAAGACCATAGATGCTACGGAAAAACTGCATCAACTAATAGGCAAAATAATCAGCTAGTATCATAATGGCAGGATCAAATTCACACATAACAATATTAACCTTAAATGTAAATGGGCTAAATGCTCCAATTGAAAGACACAGACTGGCAAATTGTATAAAGAGTCAAGACCCATCAGTGGGCTGTATTCAGGAGACTTATCTCATGTGCAAATACACACACAGGCTCAAAATAAAGCGATGGAGGAATATTTACCAAGCAAATGGAAAGCAAAAAAAGCAGGGGTTGCAATCCTAGTCGCTGATAAAACAGACTTTAAACCAACAAAGATCAAAAGAGACAAAGGGCATTACGTAATGGTAAAGGGATCAATGCAACAAAAAGAGCTAATTATCATAAATATATATGCACCCAATACAGGAGAAAGCAGATTCATAAAGCAAGTTCTTAGAGACCTACAGAGAGACTTAGACTCCCACACAAGAATAGTGGGAGACTTTAGCACCTCACTGTCAATATTAGACAGATCAACGAGACAGAAAAGTAACAACGATATCCAGGAGTTGAACTCAGCTCTGGACCAAGCGGACCTAATAGACATCTACAGAACTCTTCACCCCAACTCAACAGAATATACATTCTTCTCAGCACCACATCGCACTTATTCTAAAATTGACCACATAATTAGAAGTAAAACACTCCTCGGCAAATGCAAAAGAACGGAAATAATAACAAACCATGTCTCAGACCACAGTGCAATCAAATTAGATCTCAGGGTTAAGAAACTCCCTCAAAACCACTCAACTACATGAAAACTGAACAACTGCTCCTGAATGACTACTGGGTAAATAACTACATGAAGGCAGAAATAAAGGTGTTCTTTGAAACCAATGAGAACAAAGACACAATGTACCAGAATTTCTGGGACACATTTAAAGCAGCGTGTAGAGGGAAATTTATAGCACTAAATGTCCACAAGAGAAAGCAGGAAAGATCTAAAATTGACACCTTAACATCAAAATTGAAAGAACTAGAGAAGCAAGAGCAAGCAAATTTAAAAGCTAGCAGAAGACAAGAAATAACTAAGATCAGACCAGAACTAAAGGAGATAGAGACACGAAAAACCCTTCAAAAAATCAATGAATACAGGAGTTGGTTTTTTTAAAAGATCAACAAAATAGATAGACAACTACCCAGACTAATGAAGAAGAAAAGAGAGAAGAATCAAATAGACGCAATAAAAAATGATAAAGGGGAGATTACCACTGATTCCACAGAAATACTAACCACCATCAGAGAATATTATAACACATCTATGCAAATAAACTAGAAAATCTATAAGAAATGGATAAGTTCATGGACACATACACCCTCCTAAGACTAAACCAGGTGGAAGTTGAATCCCTGAACAGACCAATAACAAGTTCTGAAATTGAGGCAGCAATTAATAGCCTACCAAGCAAAGAAATTCCAGGACCAGTTGGACTCACAGCCAAATTCTACCAGAGGTACAAAAAGAAGCTAGTGCCATTCCTTCTGAAACTATTCCAAACAACAGAAAAAGAGGGAATCCTCCCTAAGTCATTTTATGAGGCCAGCATCATCCTGATACCAAAACGTGGCATAGACACAATAAAAAAAGAAAATTGCAGGCGAATATCCCTGATGAACATCGATGCAAAAATCCTCAATAAAATACTGTCAAACCAAATCCAGCAGGACATCAAAAAACTTACCCATCACGATCAAGTTGGCTTCATCCCTGGGATGCAAGGCTGATTCAACATACGCAAATCAATAAACGTAATCCATCACATAAACAGAACCAATGACAAAAACCACAAAATTATCTCAACAGATGCAGAAAAGGCCTTTGACAAAATTCAACAGCCCTTCATGCTAAAAACTCCAAATAAACTAGCTATTGATAGAATGTATCTCAAACTAATATGAGCTATTTATGACAAACCCACAGCCAACATCATAATGAATGGACAAAACTGGAAGCATTTCCCTTGGAAACTGGCACAAGACAAAGATGTCGTCTCTCACCATTCCTATTCAGCATAGTATTGGAAGTTCTGGCCAGGGCAATCAGCAAGAGAAAGAAATAAAGGGTATTCAACTAGGAAAATAGGAAGTCTAATTGTCTCTGTTTGCATATGACGTGATTGTATATTTAGAAAACCCCATCATCTCAGCCCAAAATCTCCTTAAGCTGATAAGCAACATCAGCAAAGTCTCAGGATACAAAATCAATGTGCAAAAATCACAAGCATTCTTATACACCAATAACAGACAAAGAGAGAGCCAAATCATGAGTGAACTCCCATTCACAATTGCTACAAAGAGAATAAAATACCTAGGAATACAAATTGCACAGGATATGAAGGACCTCTTCAAGGAGAACTACAAACCAGTTCTCAAGGAAATCAGAGAAGACACAAACAAATGGAAAAACTTTCCATGATCATGGATAAGAAGAATCAATATCATGAAAATGGCCACACTGCCCAAAGTAATTTATAGATTCAGTGCTATCCCCATCAAGCTACCATTGACTTTCTTTACAGAATTGAAAAAAAAACTACTTTAAATTTCATATGGAGTCTAAAAAGAACCCGCATAGCCAAGACAATTCTAGGCAAAAAGAACAAAGCTGGAGGCATCACACTACCTTACTTCAAAGTATACTACAAGGCTATAGTAACAAAAATAGCATGGTTCTGGTAGAAAAGCAGACATATAGACCTATGGAACAGAACAGAGGCCTCAGAAATAATGCCACACATCTACAACCATCTGATCTTTGACAAACCTGACAAAAACAGGCAATGGGGAAAGGATTCCCTATTTAATAAATGGTGTTGGGACAACTGGCTAGCCATATGCAGAAAGCTGAAACTGGATTCTTTCTTTACACCTTATCCAAAAATAACTCAAGATGGATTAAAGACTTAAACATAAGACCTAAAACCATAAAAACCCTAGAAGCAAACCTAGACAATACCATTCAGGACAGATGCAGGCGCAAAGACTTCATGACTAAAACACTAAAAGCGATGGCAAAAACAGCCAACATAAACAAATGGGATCCAATTAAACTAAAGAGCTTCTGCACAGCAGACTACCATCAGAGTGAACAGGCAATGTACAGAATGGGAGAAAATTTTTGCAATCTATCCATCTGACAAAGGGCTAATATCCAGAATACACAAGGAACTTAAACAAATTTACAAGAAAAAGAAAATCATAAAGTGGGCAAAAGATATGAACAGACACTTCTCAAAATAAGACATTTATGCAGCAAACAAACCTATGAAAAAAAGCTCATCATCACTGGTCATTAGAGAAATGCAAATCAAAACCACAATGAGACATCATCTCATGCCAGTTAGAATGGTGATCATTAAAAGGTCAGGAAATAATAGATGCTGGAGAGGATGTGGAGAAATAGGAACACTTTTACAATGTTGGTGGGAGTGTAAAGTAGTTCAGCCATTGTGGAAGACAGTGTGGTGATTCCTCAAGGGTATAAAACTAGAAATACCATTTGACCCAGCAATCCCATTACTGGGTATATACCCACAGGATTATAAATCATTTTACTATAAAGACACATGCACACATATGTTTATTACAACACAGTTTGCAATAACGAAGACTTGGAACCAATCCACATGTTCATCAATGATAAACTGGATAAAAAAAATGTGTCACATATGCTCCGTGGAATGCTATGCAGCCATAAAAAGGATGAGTTCATGTCCTTTTCAGGGACATGGATGAAGCTGGAAACCATCATTCTCAGCAAACTATCGCAAGAACAGAAAACCAAACACTGCATGTTCTTACTCATAAGAGAGAGTTGAACAATGAGAACACATGGACACAGGGTGGGGAACATCACACACTGGGGCCTGTCATAGTATTGGGACTGGGGGAGGGATGGCAGTAGGAGAAATATCTAATGTGGGTGACGGGTGGATGGGTGCAGCAAACCTCCCCAGCACGTGTATACCTATGTCACAAACCTGCACATTCTGCACATGTACGCCAGAACTTAAGGTATAATAAAAAGAAAGAAAGAAAGAAAGAAAGATCAACTGAAAAATCCTGCAGATAAAGCAATAAGTTGAGATCCAAAAAAATGACCTCTGTAACCAGCAGTTCACTGGTGATTTTGAAATTAGGAGTTCTAGTGGAATAATGGAGATATGGCCTCATTTCCATATTTCATCACTCTCAACAGTGTTCTTGAGAACCAGTGAATTTGTCTTCCAGGGGATCTTTGTCAATATCAGTAGACATTTTTGATTGTCACAACTTAGGTGTTTGGGGAGTTGCTACTGGCATCTCGTTTGTAGAGACCAGAGATGCCGCTAATGTCCTAATACAAACAGGAGAGCCTCCTTCACGACAAAGAAATATTTGGCCAAATATGTCAGTGGTGGTAAGAGTGAAAAACTTCTCTATAAAATAATTTTCTTTTATCACCTGGTCCTTCAGAGAAACAAAGACTCTCAGAGTTCACAAATGAGGCATAGTGGCTTAAGTACTATAAAATACTATAACTAATTGGCTTCAACAAATCATGTTAAATTTTTACTCTACTACCACTTAACTGTTTTGTCATCATTAAAATGAGGGCAATATAATTATTTCTATAAAAGTAATTCATTCTCTAACTACAGATTTCTGTTATAACTGATATCTCTCTAAGCATCCTATAAATACAACCTTGTATAGTCTCACATATATACATTCATGTGTGTATACAAATCAAAAGCCCTTAGGAATATATGCAATTTTTTAAATTTAATTTTGGATTTTGAAATTATTTAAAAAATTATTTTTTTCTTTGAATATAGTGCCTTCCTTGAAACCAAAACTGAATAAATTAATTTCATAAAGCTGTTCATACATATCAAAAATAGTTTGCAAGGCAAAGTGAACAAGGTGAATACATTTGTTCTGAAAAGTTAAAAAATTATTTGGAACATTATTTTAGAATCAAAGAACATCTAAACAAACTTAAGATGTGCTACATAATAGATTGGATATTTTGTTACACTTTGAAGGATGTATTAATTTGAGTAATTCTTTTGAATATCTATCATATAAAAAAGGAAAATTTGGACATGTCTGTTGAATTAAATTCACTGAGCATTAATAATGCATATAGGAAAGTAAATCAAAAAGAACTCTAAGCCATGTGACCACAAGAGCAATAACTGCTTTTGGTCTAAAGGATATTTGAAAACAATTACAATTGTATATCATTCAGTTCTTTCAGTAGTTCTCAATTCATTCTTCTGCACAGCAAATATATATGGTCTACTATGATTAAAAAAATTTCCTATGTACTGAGAAAACAACAGAAAAAAAGTTAGGCATAATCTTTGTTCTCATGCTGATTTACTTACTCATGATTGACTTACTCGTTTTATTTTATTTTATTTTCCTAAGCAATCCCTACTTGCTATACAGAAGGGTGCTTCTGGCTAAAAACTGTTCATTTGCAAACAAAGATTCCTGTGAAGACTTCATGAGGGAAATATCTGCCAAAAGAAGTATGTCAATGGGATACTATAAACTGATATACCCGGGGCTACAATTATGCTTTGAAGAAAATATAGATTCTTCTATTCCTTGATATTGCTCACAACTTCATAATTTTACATTGTTAATTCATACACTAAATTTTGAAATCAAGTCAAAATCTGTTGATTAGGCCTATTGGTGTCTGCACATGAACACATGGCTATTACTATTGCATGACATTGCTTTCTCTCATTTTGGAGTCTTAAGGTCCATATATCAGGATTTCTTTAAGCTGCTAACAAAATATTAAATGCTGTTATTATCAATGTATGGGTTTCTTAATTGTAGAGAACCTTCCACATTTGAGATATATATATATACATGGACTTGGGGCACCGTATATAGTGGGTGCACTATATATAGTGCGTGTATATATATATACACATACATACATATATACATACACACACATACTAAAAGTATAAATGCAGAGATGTGAGTTTGAATTTGAACTCAGCCATTTACTTGCTTTGTGACATTGGGCAGGTTACTTCTCTAAGCTTCAGGTATTTCATTTAAATGGCTGTCATGAGGATGAAATGGGGTGATTTGGGGGAAAGCATCTGATGGACAATAACTGCTCAATAAACAGCTGAATTGTTCTCTTGATGTGTAACTAATTTTATTTTTCAAAGAGTCACCTACATGGTAGACATTCTATAACTGTTCAAAGTAATGCATGAATGGAATAAGGGCTTTTAATCTGTTTTCCTATAGCATTTAGAGCCCTGAAATGCTATCCTTGAATCTGGCAATAAAGACCCTATTAAATTTTTTTACAGAGAATTATTAGAAACATGGTTTGTCTGAAGGTCAGTGTGTAGACTATAAAGACTACTGATTTTTTTTTTAATGTAAAATGAAGACACTTTAAATACTAGAGGAGTTTGGCAGAAAAGTTACTGAAGAAATAGATATATGTAGGTGAAAAAGAAAGAACAGATGTAGATTTTCAAAGGAAATTTTATATACATCCAGGAAAGGTAGGGAAAGGCGAGGTTGAAATCAGAAGTGATCAGAGGAAGAGATATCCTGAAAGAGGGTGGAATGAGTAGAACAAGACAGACAAATATTAAACTGTCTGGGGAGTGCAAACCAGCTTAGACAGTACTGAAAAATAAATGGCTAAATATAGAAGGAATAGAAAATCCGTAGACTTACAGTTGTGATAAATCACTAAAGCGGTATGTGTGTAATGGGAGATGAGTATTCAATATTATTGAAGAAGTAAGGACATTATGTTTGATCCACAAAGTGAGAGAGTAAGGCTGCAAGGGTTTATCTGATCATGTCAGCGTGAACATACTTAGTGTTTGCAGAGGTAGAGTTTTCCTAGGTAGCCTTAAGGATGGCAGCTGATACCCACGGTCAATATTGGGAAATTCATTGTATCAAGACAATCAAGTAATCCAGAGAGTCACCAATATGGATGCCCAAATTACTGTGAATGATAAGTATGTTCTTTATTTTAAAAATATGTATGATCAGAGTATAAACTTTAAGAGTATTGATTGCCTTATTTACCATTTTGACTGAGGTAGTTGAAGATAACATTGCATCTGAGCCCATCATCTGGTGAAGCATGACAAGGATGTTGATGTTTACTGCACTGGTTCTCAAGCTGTGCTGCAAATTAGAATCTGTTGACAGTTTTTTAGAAATGTCATGCCCAGACCACACCCAAGATGAGCTAAATTAGGGTCTCCGGGGTGGGCCTCAGGCATCAACAACTTTTAGTGCTTTGGGGGTCATTGCAATGTGTAGTCAAGTTTACAATTCCTTACTCTAAATTGAGGAAATGAGGCTTTAAGGTTTTGCATAGCATCCTCACTTTGCATAGGATTATATAGGCTATCGAGAGCCAAAGACAGAGGGTGCGGCAGCACTGGGTGCAAGGCTGCCAACCCAAAGGCTGCTCAGGCTAACTTTTTGTTGTTAGTGTTTTCTCACTTTCCGCATTCTTAATTTCAATGTCATAGAAGGATAAAGAGAAAAAGAAGGGAGGAAATTAAAGAGTGTGAAATAAGACCTTAAATATATTTCCTCTAACTGTGAAAATATTGCCATATTCATCAGCTGTATGGTTTCATTGCTATGCTCTGCTAAGTAAGCTATCTCACAGCTAATGACCTACTGCATTTTTAGTGTCAGACTGTACAGTAGAGATGAGTCCTATTAACAAACCTTTTTTGTTCATAGAACACACAATAATGAGTCTCTGAAATTTTTACCTAAAATTTAAAATATGTAATGAAGCCCTAAGGCAAATTAATAAAGAGAAGCAACAACAGTTCTAAAGAGTGAGGTAAGGTATTTTGAGATACAAATATAAGTAGCTTACATCGTTGTAAAAAATAACACCATGCGTGCTAAAGCAGCCATTAGTTATGGGAATATCCATACATAATTTTACAACTTAAGATCCCAAGCTCAAATATATCGTTAACACAAATGTTTCAGGAAACTGTGGAACAATTGTTACCTAACTAAAAGTTTCAGTGTACACAGATCAGATAACCCACCAATAACTACACAAGGATGAGGAGAGCAGCCAAATGATTAAGAATAGAAACACTTTAGGAGAATGTAACCAATGTTGATATTTTACATATATAACAATGAACTATGGAGTAGTTTCTCAATTATTCAATGTAGAGAATATGTTTCTCAATTTATTCAACGTAGAGAATATGACTAATCCAGACAGTCGAGTAGCATCGTTAAACATTCATTTCCCTGATAGTTCATAACAGATATCTGACACATCTATGTGATAAAAGCAACACTTGAACACTTTAAATAGTCATCTAATCTTAGACTAAACTGAAATTTCAACTTTTTAAATACTCACTGTGCACTTAAATATGAGTAAAATGTAATTGTGAGTGGTTGTTGATGGCTGAGAGCAGAATTTCCCACTTCAAGACGATAAATCATACTTCTAAAAAGTAGGAAAAGTTCAGCAAAACAAATAAATGAAGAATCACATGCTTCCAAAGTAGTAATACACTCTAATATCTACCTTAATATATTGACCAGAGTATTTATCAAATTATGTTTTTTAAAATTTGCTCTGAATATATTGAGATAAAAATTAATTTTTTTCTTAAGATGAAATGTTTTATTTGTTTAGCCTATCTATTTATTTGTTTATCATGCATGACAGTGAACTTACCTATTTGGATATTTTAACAATTACCCAATGTAAAGAAATCCAATCATATCTATCATTTATTGATTAACAATAGTGTTATATACCACTCTAAGCTCTTAAAAAGTATTTAATTTTATTCTAACAACACCATGAGAGAGAGATTATTTTTGCCATTCTACAGATGATAAAACTGAGGTTCAGTAAAGTAAGATAACTTGCATAAGGTTAACACCACATATGGTTAGTATGTGTGATCAGGGTTTGACTGAATTGCACATCATCTGCCTGTCTTCTAATGCTCTTTGCACTCCACGAGGCTATCTTCCTGCCATGCACTTAGCTATCACTCTCAAAAAACAAAAAACAAAGCAAAAAACCATGGGAATAAATGGGGTGTCCATGGGACAGTAAAGCAGAGCAACTTTTGGCATCAATTCTAGACATTCTTTGTTAGAAAACTGTTAGATTATATAAATCAAAGAAGATTGCTTTATAGGGTTGCTGTCTCATATGTGACTATTTGAACCTAAATCAAAATAATTAAAATTAAAGTAAATTTTAAAAATTCACCTCCTCAAAAAGTCGTGCCACATTTCCAGTGATCCATAACCACATAGCACTAGTGGCTATGGTATTGTATAACACAAATATAGATCATTTTTATTACCATAGAAAGCTCTACTGGACAACACTCTATATCATTACCTTAAAAATCTTAAGAGACAAAAAGTTGTATATTTCACTTTGTGGCATTAAATTTTAGCAGGATTTTTCCTAGCATGTTAGATGTCTATAAAACACAGTGAATACAGCATTAGCATTCAAATGACACAAAGCATCAAAACACAAGGAGTTTTTAAGTCATCAGCTAACAAATACAATTATATTACTTAGTAATATTCTGATTACAAGTGACAGTAACCGACTTCAAATTAGTTTAAGCCGGGAAAAAATGACAAGACATAGGTAGGTTTCAGGGAAAAACTAGAGCCAGGGCTTTAATCACTGTCAGAGGCTTCCTTTCCATTCTCCTCTCTGCCTTCTCTACACAACTGTTTGATTTTCATTAATGCCTCAAGCCCCCAATACTAGTTTTTGTTCTCTCTGTTTAGAATCACATACAACATTTATCACGTATTTAGTTTTTCTGTTATATTTTGATAAATTTTAATAAAAATAGTATCCTTTACAATCCTAAGTATGTTATTATATTCATATAAAAACATTATTCCAAGAACGATTTCCTGGAGTTCCAATAGACTTCACCAAAGTGATCCTTGTCACACACACATACACACACACGTGCATGTGCACACAAACACACATACAATGTTTATGAACACTGCATCCAGAAAGAGAGTAAGATTATATTCCCTCCAGCCTAAACTCCAAAATTCCCAGAAAAGGTTTGGAGCAGCTCAATTTCAGTGCCTGTTTTGGGGCCAGGATTATGGTCCTAGGGACACTCAGAGGCCCCAGTACAAACCATACGTGTAGAAAGTATGGGTCAGCACTAAGAAAAAATGAGGTTAATTTTCCAATATGAGAAGGTGAGGGGAAAGAAAAATAATAGCTGGCTGCCATGCTAAAACATTATTTTAGTTCTCAGTTCCTATGCAGCTGTCATAGATTTAAACAACTGAGCTAAAGAAATAAATTACCTCAATAGAAGTTGAGGGGAAAGAAGTTTCTTCAACATTCATTTTCAGTATAATCCTCCCATAACCTGTTCAGAAATCCCCCTGCCTATGATTACTTGGGATTCAACAAAAATTGAAAATTTCTATCATTTCTGTGATCTTCTTATAAATGAATCTTCGCATTACAGAATGACTACAGATTTTCAGGGCATCATTACAATATGTCATCTTTATTGGAGTCCATGGTTGAGAAATAGAAGCCCTGTAGAATAGCATCTCCAAAATCTGATCACAGGAACCTTACATGAAATTGCTAGCATCTAGCAAAGCAGTGACAATAACGCTGCACTTTCCAATCTCTCCTGCTTTCTTGGTGCTTGGTAATTGTGATAATGAGAGGAAAAACAGTATTCACCTATCCTAATGTTTTGCCTTGAAATTATTTTAACCTAATCCCTGTGTTAAATCATTCATTCAAGTAAGTTTTTATTGCCCTCATAACAGGAAGTTATATAGTATATCTGGAAATGTATTATAATTTATTCCAAAATTTTGTGATTTTTTTTTTTTTTTGGAGTCTTTCTCTGTCGAAGACTAGAGTAGAGTGGTGCAATCTCGGTTCACTGCAAGCTCCACCTCCCAGCTTAAAGCGACTCTCTTGCCTCAGCCTCCTGAGTAGCTGGGATTACAGGCACCCACCACCACGCCCAGCTAATATTTTGTATTTTTGTTAGAGATGGGGTTTCACCATCTTGGACAGACTGGTCTTGAACTCCTGACCTCAAATGATCCACCCACCTTGGCCTCCCAAAGAGCTGGAATTACAGGCGTAAGCCACCATGCCAGGAATATCTACTAATGTCTACTATTTTTAAATCCAGAAAATGGAACCAAACAATATTCCCAAGTGTTTTAACTAAAGTTATGACAAATACGTGAAAGAAAGAAAACAACACATGAGATACAGTAAAATTGCTGTGTATAGCAGTTCAAAATCTAATACTTTTTGACTCATTAAAGATTGAACACACTTTTAATTCATTTGAGTTTTAAAACTTTCACAGAATAAATTTGAAATCACTGGGCAGAGAGTATTAAATGTAGACTTTGTTAACAAGAAAATATAGAAAGGCTTGAAAAGGTCAAAGAAGTTAAATGAAAATAGCAGGGAGAAAAATATTGACTGCAATATTTGAAGAGATAATGCAGCTGTATCTAATAGAAATACTACCCGAACTACATATGAAATTTAAAATCTAGTAGTCAAAGGGCAGGGAGAGCATTAGGACAAATACCTAATTCATGCAGAGCTTAAAACCTAGATGACAGAAGATGGTCGAATAGGAACAGCTGCAGTCTCCAACTCCCAGCGCGAAGGACACAGAAGACCGGTGATTTCTGCATTTTGAACTGAGGTACT
>NW_012118487.1:20576051-20605351 GCF_000951035.1 Colobus angolensis palliatus | reverse complement strand
AAAAAAAAAAAAAAAAAGTTTTTCTAGTAGCCACATAGAAAAGTAAAACAAAACAGATAAAATAAATTTTAACAATATGTTTGACTTAATACAATTCAAAATAGTATCACAACATTTAGTCAATATGAGTTGAGATATTTTACATTATTTTTAACACTAAGTCTTCACAATTATGTGTTCTGTTTTACATACACAGCAAAATCTTAACTTGTACTATACACATTCCAAGCACTTCATAGCGACCCTATGGACCAGTGCAGATATAGAGACATAGTTAATGGGAATAAGGGCCAGTGCAGATATAGAGATATAGCTAATGGGAATAAGGGTGCAATGATGATAATTGTTTCATAACTCTTTCAACTTCAATCCTTAAAAACACAGGGGATGCAATAACTTACAACTCTTCCAAATAACCTCCCAATTATCTTGTAACAACTGAAGAAATGTCCGCATATGTATGTACACAAGCACAACTTAATCTATCTGCACCATGAGCAACGATTCGAGTATGAGTGTTAATCTTTCAGTGCTTTAGTCCCCTTTTTGTAGTTCAGGCATGTGAAAAGATAAACAACAGCTACTCCATGGACAAAAACTCGAAGACATAAATGAGTTTTCTTTTAATTATAAAGGATATGAAATACAGGATTTACTTAAAAGTAAAAACATAAAGCAAATAATTAGAAAAAGAAATTCTGTAACTTACTGATGTGTGCATAATTTCCCTATTTCATGTAAAAAAGCCTCTTCAAAATGAGCCCTAAAGCATGATCAGCTATGCCAATCCCGTTGTAAGCACGGACAGCATCCAGAGCTTCCCATCCAAAACATCTGAAGAGCTGAAAATGGAATTATTAAGACTTTTCCACAATTCAAGAATGGAAATTACAGGACAAGATTTAAAGAAAGACAATTACTTAAACTGGAATTAGGCCAAACAATGGATGTCTATCAAAGGGCTCATTGAAAATATTCTGCAATTTTTAACAAATATCATGACACTGAAACTCGGTATGAAATTCTGACAGTAAATGCTGGATCCTTGCATTAAGTTTTACCAACAAAATCTGTCACTGCATTATTCTGGGAGGGGTAATGGAAGTACAGAAAATATAATATTCAGAACAACTCCTTCAAAACCTATGGTTTTACCCAAGTTCTGCTTTAAAAATTTATGAAACACATTATGAATTAAAAAAATAATAGAGGGAGAAACTGGGAGAAAATTCAAAATTATAAAGCTTAGTTTGTTAGCTATGATATTTTTGAGAACAACCAGCTCTACAAAGATTGTAAGGTTGATCTCCCAAGCTCTGACACGGTCTAAGTATAGTATTATATCATGACTTGGGAAGATAAGAAATTAAAAGCTGAAGCATATAATAATTTAAAGCAATTTATTTTTTTTTGTTTAAATTGTACTCCTGCAAAGCAAGAAAACAACACTTGCATAAAACTATTAGAAATATTCTTGACTATATATAAAATGTTTAAATTTGAATAATCTTGTGGATTTACATATACAGCAAAAAGACCTTGTGGATTTACATATACAGCAAAATCAACAGAAAAAAATCAGGGAGGCAGGAGTTGGGGTGGGAGTTTCTGGCATTAAAAACATCTGGAAAAATGTCATATATTATATTTCTTCTCTCAGACATTTACCAAGCATTTTCAGATAAGAAAGCTTCTTTAAAAAATTATTCCACAGTAAATCATCGCTTAAAAATTCTTTCTTAAAAAAACTTTTTAATGTAACATTAGTAAACATATTACCAATCCGGAGCTCGGAAAAGCACACTTCTGGAAATGCTACCCTAGTGCAATTCCTATTATTGTTTAAAGGAAAACACACACCCAATCTTAGTTTTGGTTTCTCAGATATTTCTCCCCATCTATGGAAATCTGCCACCCATTCTGCCTGTATTTCTTTTGTGCCACATCAATTCCACTTCACTGAAAGTAATGGAAGTAAAAGGGTTTGTGACAAGCCCTATATGCAAGTCATTGTGGATTTTTGCTTAGATAATAATCCAAAGGTCTTCTTTATATTCTTTTCAATTTTATTTATTTATTTATTTATTTATTTATTTATTTATTTATTTATTTTTGAGATGGGGTCTTGCTCTGTCACCCAGGCTGGAGTGCAGTAGCATGATCTCGGTTCACTGCAAGCTCCGCCTCCCGAGTTCACGCCATTCTCCTGCCTCAGCCTCCCAAGTAGCTGGGACTACAGGTGCCCGCCACCTCGCCCGGCTAATTTTTTTGTATTTTTAGTAGAGACGGGGTTTCACCGTGTTAGCCAGGATGGTCTCGATCTCCTGACCTTGTGATCCGCCTGCCTCGCCTCCTAAAGTGCTGGGATTATAGGCGTGAGCCACCGCGCCCGGCCTCCAGTTTTTATTTTTAAATGGCAAATATGTTTGAGTTTTCTATAGATCAAGTGTAAAAACAACTATATCTTTACAGCATTTTACTTACTAACAGTAACATAGATATTTGAAGCTGCAGATGAATGTTTATAGTCCGAGGAGGATAGAGAAAACAAATATACATATAAAAGAAAGCAAATCTAAGCCTACTCAGTTGTAGTTTATAGTAATTTTAATCTCTATCCTTAAATGAGGTGTTTTTTAAAAACATAGAAATAGGATATACGCTATAGTCTTTTGTAATAAGTCACAGAGATAATATAGCCCTCATATGCTATCACCCCCAAGAATGGTCTCTGTTGGGGTTTTAAACATAATTTTTAAAATAATAATTGAAAAAGATGTTAAAATGTCACACCTGGCCATCAAATGTGAATACATATACACATTTATATGAAATGCAGTGGGTGTCTTCACCAGCTTGTCAGCAACAATCTATCACACATCTTGTTTTCATTCTGAAGTATAGTGGAGTTTTGTCAGGATTTGTTATTATATACAGAAGATCATTCTCCTTACCAGAACACCATTCTCTCTAGAACCAAGTAAATAACCTTTGAGAGTTTCTAAGATATGAACCAACCCTCGAGGGGTTTTCTTTCGGAGTGTGATGTGTAATAGTTATTAGTAAAAGCCTAAGATTATTACAGTTTTTACATAGTTCAATTCAAATAAACTGTTTCCTTGAAATAGTGTAGGAGAAATGAAATGGGTAATAAAATTAAATCCACACATATTATCTAAACTTTTTACCTGAATTTATAATTGAAATCTTTACAATAGATATCACCTGGGATCTTTAAAGAAATGTAACTGAGGTAAATGTTCATCAAAATATTTTTACTTTGTTTATTGTCTGTTTTTTTGTTTTTCCATGGAAAGATCTCAGTAAAATCTAGGCACACAGCAGGTAATAACCTAATCCGGGTAAAATCTACTCATTTTACCCATGAGTAGGTCATGAGTAAAATATCTACTCATGCAAACTGGAAGGAAGGCAGAGCTATTTAACCAGAAAAGTGCTCACGTATACATAGTTAGAACAAAAATTTCAAAAGCAAACATCTTGCTTGAGTTCAAACGTCAAAGCTCAAACATATACAATGATACACGTCAGCAAAAGCATGAGAACTAGCAAGAACAGAGGTTTAATTATCCATCTATCCTTGGTGTGAATCCTTTATAATCTGAGGTATGTTGTTTAACCTAATTAAGCTTTTATTTTCTCATCTAAAAAGTAATAAAATCTTGCATAACTACACTAAGTATTAAAAGAAAAAAAGGTCTTTTTAACATTTATCCCAATATGTACCATGGTGATTATTATAATAATTAATATATGCTTGTGATAGAGTTCAGAACAACTGCCCAAAATATGGCACCTTGGCACTTGAGAAAATATCAGAAGCAGAAATTTCTCTCTCACTTTCCATTTGCCTTTCTCTCATAAAGCAGGTCATAATATCCTCATTCCTGAGATGACCTCCTTGTAACCAGAGGAAAGGAACATCCTTCTCTTAGAGGACACAGAGAACACTCTGGACAAACAGGTCTTGCTAAACCACTCCCCACTTGTTTATGAACATTAGATCATACTCTTTTGTCTAATCATACTTCTCCCTGACTACCTCTTCACCAAACCTAGCACAAAAAATACACCAGTTTGTGTTTCTTTGAGGTCTTTATTTTGGAAGGCTTTTGTGTTACACTAAACTTAAATAAATCTGTATGCATTACTTTTGTTAATCTGCCTTTTTAGTCCCAAACCTAGCAATGGGTGAGAAAAAGAAATATTCTTCTCCCTACCCTGGGCATTGTTTTAAGCACTATCTATGAATTTTCTCATTTAACACTTGAACAACACTCTTCCAAATCTGTGCTGTCCAATACAGTTGACACTGGACCCATGTACTTACTTAAGTTTAAATTATCAAAAGTAAAATTTCGTTTTTCACTTCAACTGGCACATGTGTCTGATGACTGCTGTGTTAGACAGCACAGAACACAGACAATGCCATCACCATAGAAAGGCCCACTGGACAGTGCTGCTCAAAGGCATACATTACCAATCACCTTTCAATACTAGAGAAGAGGAAAGAGAGTTACAGAAAGTGCTGCAGCTGGGATATAATTATGGCGCTTTGCCTCCATTGCATAATTCTGCCTCCCCTATCATGGCAAATGTTCAGCAAATGCCAGCTTTTCTTACATGATTTTAAATGTGAGGGTAATTTTTACCACCAAATATGAAGATGTGCAGTGTTCATACAATAATCATACTAAATTAAGTTTAGCATGCAAAATTATAGTCGAAAAATTAAACTGTTAGAAGGGATCTACAGGTGAATTTAGCAGTGGCAATGACAGCTTATTTTTATTCTCTGGGTGGTTAGTTTTCTATTTATAACTATTAAATACAATATAAATATTAATTTATATATCATCCATGTTTTATGACACATATTTGTTACTAAAACCTGTTTGAATTACATTAAAGTGTTATTTAAAATTTTTCTTAGCTTTTATTATAATTTTTATTTAAATACAATTTTTGTACTACTTAAATGCAACAATTAAAATTCAGGTTTTTTTTGTGGGGGGACTTTTTTTTTTTCGCCAAACCTAAATTTTAGGTAATCCTCATCATGTTAAATATAAGAAAATTCCACTACATAAACATGTGTTCCTTTATTAAAACATTTACTTGATTTTTACATGAAAATTTTATTTAATTTTTAATTTTTATGGGTACATAGTAGTTGTATATGTTTATGGAGTACATGTGATATTTTGGCTTAGGCACACAGCAGGTAATAACCTAATCCGGGGAAATGGGGCACCCATCACCTCAAGTATTTATCATTTTTTTGTGTTACAAAACTTTCACTTATACTTTTATTCTAAATGTAAAATAAATTATCATTGATTATAGTCAGCCTGTTGTGCTATCAAACACTAGATTTTATTCATCTAACTATATTTTGGTACCCATTAACTCTCTCCATTTTCCCCACCCCTCCCCACTACCCTTTCCAACCTCTAGTAACCGTCATTCTGCTGCCTATCTCCATGAGTTCAATTGTTTTAATTTTAAGCTCCTACAAATAAGTAAGAACACATGAAGTTTATCTTTTCATGCCTGACTTATTTCACTTAACATAATGTCCTCCAGTTTCATTCAGAACATGTGTTCTTTATACCAGATTTTCTTAAGGAGCAAATTTGCTGATAATCACTCAAGTGAACAATGAATATGATTCAAGTTAGTATGATCCAGAAAAAAATCTTGACCTTAAATGTGAAGATAAATTATGTCTTTAGACAAGAGTTATGATGTTTTCATGTGATATAATTGGTTTTATAGCTTATCAATTATAGTCTATTAGAAGAAAAGTCATTTACTCCATAAAATCTAAACATGTGAGGAAATCTTAGAAATTTTATTTGAGAACATGGAACAAAAAATACAATCCTAGGATTTAAGGTTAAAATGTCCAGATCTCATGTTCTTTAAAATACTAAACCCAGAAAAAACAAGACTATTCAGACTTGTCCAGACAAGAACTAACCAAGCTTCAGTTGGGAATAGGAAGTCGTGATCAACAAATTTTGATAACAACCTAATTCTATCCCCAATCTATTCATTTTTGCATCACTCAAAATAAGTAACATTCTAGCTAAGAAAATATTTCAGCATATTCACATATATACCAAAATCATGTGAGGTTTTACAATTAATGTGATTATATTGCTCTGAAATGTAAAAGTATTTATTTGTTCTAAGTCAGTATATATGAATTTGATAAAAACATGAATCCCAAAAAAAATGATATTAAGTGGGATTTATTAGGATCACAAATTCTTATTTTAAATTTTACTTTAAGTTCAGTATACATGTGCAGAACGTGCAGTTTGTTAAATAGGTATATGTGTGCTATGGTGGTTTGCTGCTGCACCTTTCAACCTGTCATCTAGATTTTTAGCCCCACATGCATTTGGTATTTGTCCTAATGCTCTCCTTCCTCTATCCCCCAACCCCCACACAGACCCTGGTGTGTGATGTTCCCCTCCTTGTGTCCATATCTTCTCATTGTCAAACTCCCACTTATGAGTGACAATGTTCAGTGTTTGGTTTTCTGTTCCTGTGTTAGTTTGCTGAGAATGATGGCTTCCAGCTTCATCCATGTTCTTGCAAAGGACATGATCTCATCCTTTTTTACGGCTACATAGTATTCCATAGTGTGTATGTGCCACATTTTCTTTATCCAGTCTATCATTGATGGGCATTTGAATTGGTTTCAAGTCTTTGCTGGTGTAAATAGTGCTGCAATAAACATAAGTGTGCATGTGTCTTTATAGTAGAATGATTTCTAATCCTTTGGGTATATATCCAGTAATGGGAATGCTGGGTCAAATAATATTTCTCATTCTAGATCAATGAGGAATCTTCATGCTGTCTTCCGCAGTGGTTGAACTAATTTACACTCCGACCAACAGTGTAAAAGTTGTTCATTTCTGCACAACCTTGCCAGCATCTATTGTTTTCTGACTTTTTCCTAAGCAATATCATTCAGGACATAGGCATGGGCAAAGACTTCATGACTAAAATACTAAAAGCAATTGCAACAAAAGCCAAAACTGACAAATGGGTTCTAATTAAACTAGAGAGTTTCTGCACAGCAAAATAAACTAGCATCAGAGTGAACAGACAACGTACAGAATGGGAGAAAATTTTTTCAATCTACTCATCTGACAAAGGTCTAATATCCAGAATCTACAAGGAACTTAAATAAATGTATAAGAAAAAAAACAACCCCATCAAAAAGTGGGCAAAGGATATAAACAGACACTTCTCAAAATAAGACATTTATGCAGCCAACAAATATATGAAAATAAAGCTTATCATCACTGGTCATTAGAAAAATGCAAATCAAAACCACAACGATACCATCTCACGCCAGTCAGAAGGGCGATTATTAAAAGTCAGGATCACAAATTCTAAACAAGAAACAAGGTAAAACCTCTTCCAATGTTAAATTTGGTTTAATTCCTAGAAATTAGAAGCAATACCTGAAAGCATACATATACTGAAAAATGTACATAAACCAAAAATATAATGGTTAAAACTATATATAAATGCCATAAAAAGTGACTTTCAAATGGAGCATGTGGTGTGAGAGAGGTCTGTTGAGCACACCAAACTATTATACATCACACAATATCGCAATTGCATACAAGAGGGAGTTATCAGAGATTAAAGAAAAATCCAAATGTAAATTGATAGAGATGACATCACCCTGAGAGGACATATGTGAACTAAAGAAATATAATCTATTTGGGATGGGTTAAGAAAATATTTATTCATAAAAAAAAGAAAATCTTTATTCATGAAACTGACTTATGAAATTTTATATGGTTTAAATAACATCTTAATGAAATGGCAATAAACTCTAAGATGACAAGTTACTGCTCAAAATAGACAATTATAGACAACAATGAGAAACTCATAACCCACATTCAATGAAATTCTATAACAAAAATTTGGAAAATTATTACTGTTATAAAACTTGTATTTTATCAAATCCAATATAGCTATTTGCTTTGATATTGTAGAGAACTAGAAATTTTATACTATTTTAATATTCCCTGGACAAAACTAGAACATTGCAGAAAAATAAATCTTTTTAAAAATAAGAAGTCAATACCTACTATTCCAAGAAATTAAAACATAACTGAGTGTTTGACAGAATCCAGTAGGCACAATTCTTTTCAACTGTCCCTCAAGGCTACATATCATTTTTTTTTTCTTACTTCCTGAAGTAGTTGACAGTCTACAACCCTCTCTCATTGTACTATACTAAAAGGTAAACTGATCTGTCAGTGACACTGGTACTACAATCCATCTCTCAAGAGCAGGAAAATGTTGAATTTCTTACTAGACTGTCAAGAGTTCACGTGCTCTTGCTGTTAAGAGTTTTCTGCATTTTTATAACTCTGGTTATAATAGCACCTGTAAGGCTTTTCAGCAATTAGTTTCCTGGGGACTGGTTAATAGTGTCCTGTCAGACAGCTAATATTTATGACAATGGAAGGTAAATGGTCTGTTGAAATGTGGCCCACCACTCATTAATTTCACTCCTTAGTGGAAGAACAGCAGTTTACATATTTCTTTTGAAAACTGTTAAAAATGTATGCATGGGATTTTGAAAATGGCAATGGTTTTAAAATATCGAGGAGCCTTTTTGTATCATGATTCTATAGTGGAATAAAATGTTAAGTGAACCTATTCTGAGTTATTTCTCAAAGATTTTAGTCTTAAGAAAGAAACTGAGTCTTTTCATAATGAATTACACTTATAGTGGAGTCCCATGCCCTAAATATTTTTTAAAGAACCAGGAATAAATTAAGTTTCTGTATATTTCTAGGAGTTTATAGGACACTTCCAACTCAAATGCCCACATATGATGTTGCATTTTATTTTATTTTTATTCTTGCTGGGGCAAGCTGAACTCCTTCACTAACTTTCCTATCTTTCCCGATGCAAATTTCACCTTGACATTTTGTACTCTTTTCTGTATCTTTCTTAAGAATGATGCATTTTGTGCAGTGAGCCAAGATGGCACGACTGCACTCCAACCTGGGTGACAGAGCGAGACTCCGCCCCCCCCAAAAAAAAGATGCATTTTGATTACAAAGAATAAGATCATCAATAATCCAAGGAACAAGCATACAAAAATAATATTCACAGTATTGATACTTGAACTTTAAAAAAATAGTTTCAAATGGAGGAGAATGTAAGAAGTGTAATTCCTTTGCCATTGTGAAAGCTTTTTTTGGTGAGAATGGGGGTTATTTTTACCAAGATTCCTCTTTCACCAACTGCCTTTGGCAATTCCTAATTATGAGATACAATTTAAAAGTTGGGATTTCTTTCTGCAAGTGCCTTGAAATTCAATGTAATTAACTTGAGTCAAATTCCATCTACCTATTAAAATACTTCTGGAAAATTGTAAAAAAATCATCAAAGTGTATGGTATTTCTCACTGTTATGAAGAGGAGAGCATGAAGGAAAATTAATTAGTATCTTTTGTGAAACAATTCATTCTAAGAAATACAAAACCACACTTTCCGTGATAGAGGATCTGTATAGTGAGAAGGTACACCAGGATTAAATTGAGTCAAAGGTAGACAGGGAATGTTTGCTCCAATATCAAGTAGTTGAGAAGACCTTATTTAATTTATCAATATATACTTATAATTCTGTATATGCATCAATAAAAATACCACTGTAGGCATTGAAAATTCAGGGGACTATTCATATCAGTTTCTTTACCACATGTATGAATAGTAATGATATTATTTGGTGGTGTCCCCATCCAAATCTCACCTTGAATTGCAATAACCCCCAAGTGTCGAGGTTGAGGCCAGGTGGGGAAAACTGAACCATGGGGGTGATTTCCCCTTGTACTGTTCTCATGGTAGTGAATAAGTCTCACGAGATCTGATGGTTTTATAAATGGGAGTTCCCCTGCACAAGCTCTCTTGCCTGCTGCCATGTAAGATGTGACTTTGCTCCTCCTTCATCTTCAGCCATGATTGTGAGGCCTCCCCAGTCATGTGGACCTGTGAATCCATTAAATCTCTTTCCTTTATAAATTACCCAGTCTTGGATATGCCTTTACTAGCAGCAGAAGAAAGGAAATAATACAGTAAATTGATACTGGTAGAGTGTGGTGCTGCTGTAAAGATACCCAAAAATGTGGAAGCAACTTTGGAACTGGGTAACAGGCAGAGGTTGGAACTGTTTGGAGGGCTCAGAAGAATGTGGGAAAGTTTGGAACTTCCTAGAGACTTGGAGGGGTCAGAAGGCAGGAAGATGTGGCAAAGTTTGGAACTTCTTAGAGACTTGTCGAATGGCTTTTGGCCAAAATGCTGATAGTGATATGGACAATAAGGTCCAGGTTGAGATTGTATCAGATGGAGATGAGGAACTTTTTGGGAACTAGAGTAAATGTTACTCTATCTATGCAAAGAGACTGGCAGCATTTTGCCCCTGCCCTAGAGATCTGTGGAACTTTGAACTTGAGAGAGACAATCTGAAATCGGAACTTAGTGTTAAAGAAGAAGCAGAGCATACAAGTTTGGAAAATTTGCAGCCTGACAATGCAGTAGAAAAGAAAAACCCATTTTTCTGGGGAGAAATTCCAGCAGCTGCAGAAATTTGCATAAGTAACAAGGAGCCATATGTTCATCACTAAGACAATGGGAAAAATGTCTTGGCAGGGCATGGCACAGACCTTCACAGCAGCCCCTCCCATCACAGGCCCAGAGGAATAGGAGGAAAAGATGGTTTTGTGGGCCAGGCGCACAGCCCCCCTGCTATGTGTAGCCTAGGGACTTGGTGCCCTAAGTCTCAGCTGCTCTAGCCATGGATAAAAGGATCCAAGGTACAACTCTGAAGCCATGGCTTCAGAGAGTGCAAGCCCCAAGCCTTGGCAGCTTCCATGTGGTGTTGAGCCTGCAGATGCATAAAAGTCAAGAATGAGGTTTGGAAACCTCTGCCGAGATTTCAGAGGATATATGGAAATGCCTGGGTGCCCACAAAGAAGTTTGCTGCAAGGTCAGGACCCTCATGGCGAACCTCTACTAGGGCAGTGCAGAAGGGAAAGGTGGGGTTGAAGCCCCACTGGGGCACTGCCTAGTGGAGCTGTGAGAAGACGGCCACTATCCTCCAGACCCCAGAATAGCAGATCCACCAACAGCTTGCAATGTATGCTTGGAAAAGCCATGGGCATTCAATGCCAGACTGTGAAAGCCGCTAAGAGGGAGCCGTACCCTGTAAAGCCACAGGGGTGGAGCTGCCCTAGTCTGTGGGTGCCTACCTTTGCATCAGCATGACCTGGATGTGTGACATGAAGTCAAAGGAGATCATTTTGGAACTTTAAGATTTGACTGCCCTCTTGGATTTCGGACTTGCATGGGGCCTGTAGCCCCTTCCTTTGGGCCAATTTATTCCATTTGGAGTGGGTGTATTTACCCTATGCCTGTACCTCCATTGTATCTAGGAAGTAATTAACTTGCTTTTGATTTTACAGGCTTTTAGGAGGAAGGAACTTGCATTGTCTCAGATGAAAATTTGGACTGTGGACTTTTGAGTTAATACTGAAATTAGTTAAGAATTTGGGGGACTGTTGGAAGGCAGAATTGATTTTGAAATGTAAGGACATGAGATTTTTGGAGGGTCTAGGGAAGGCATAATATGGTTTAGTTGTGTCCCCACCCAAATCTAACCTTGAATTGTAATAATCCCCAAGTGTCAAGGGTGGGGCCAGGTGGAATAATCGGATCATGAGGCGGTTTCCCCCCATATTATTCTCGTGGTAATGAGTGAGTCTCACAAGATCTGATGGCTTTATAAATGGGAGTTCCCCTGCACAAGCTCTCTTGCCTGCCACCATGTAAGATGTGACTTTGCTTTTCATTCTCCTTCTATCATGATTGTGAGTCCTCTTCAGTCACGTGGGACTGTGAGTTCATTAAAACTCTTTCCTTTATAAATTAGACAGTCTCAGGTATCTCTTTATTAGCAGCTGAGGATAGACTAATACAAATAGTATATTTCATAATGGTAGAATAGTATTAAAATTGCTGAAATTCAATACAAAAGACTAGTTATTTCTTATGTTTATGCCCAGGGTCACCATTTAGGAAAGTTACTGTTTGATTGTTGTAAATACAAATAAGGGATGCCTATTTGATTTGTTCTATATAAAATGCTAGAAGAAAAAGTAACCTAAACTTTATCTACTTTAAGACTGTTTTTGAATGTCTGATACCTTTAAGCAACTCAACTTAAAAGCCCTAAAAATGCACTAGGTGCTGATGGTACATAGAGGCAATACATCATTCATTCAATAATATTTGCTATATGGCTATCATCTCCTATACACTTTTCTAAGCAGAGATAATGATGAGAGCTAGCATGTATTGAGCAATTTCAATGGAAAAGGCACTAATCTAGATACTTTACTTGTATTAACTCATTAAATCCCCATGACAATTCTCTAATCATTCCAGTTTTACTAACGAGAAGACCAAAGCACACACAAGTCATAATATCTTGCCAAAGTCACATAGTCGAAAAGTGGCAGAACTTACCTTTGAATCCAGCAATTTATCTTTGAGCCCAAGATTTAAGCTGTTAGTCTCTATTAAGTTTTTAAGTTTACCTTTTCTTAAGAAAACTTCATTAAAAAATAAACAATTATCGAAAACCTGAAAATACTTCAGAAAGAACATTATGTTTCAGAATGTGGAGTTGTTAGAACCCCAAGGTGGAGAAGAGTCAGAGTTCAAGTGTTCCAACTTTTCAAAATTCAAACTTTGGATTATTCTATTTACAGACAATACAGGGCCCCTGAGTTATAGATGAAAAAAATTAAGTCAGTTCTAAAGGTTCATGATTTCAAAAGAAAAGCAAATGGGGCAAGGAGAAGAGGATGGAAAAAAATGGGGAGAAATTCGCAAGCAACAAAGAAGCAGAAATTATCAAGAGGAGAGTGAGTTTCAAGTATTTTACCTTACCTATAGTAAGAACAGATGACTTGAAAGACTAAAGCACCCAATTCCCCAAGTTTTTCAGTTAAAACACATTTTCGACGAATAAACATTTGACTTACTAAACCAATAAATGGGGAAGGAAGGGTTTATTTATTTGACAAATGATTTATTTTGATTATTCAAACTAACCAGCTACACATTAAAGGTGTAGAATATGCACAAGTTGGTAAGAACTGAAATTATGCAGTTTTGTTTGGTTATATCTATTAAAAGGTATGAGGTATTCAGTTCATTGTTAGAAATTTAATATAATTCAGACATCTCCAAATACAAAGCAGGTTAACTTCCAAGAGTGTGTGTTTGGGTACTTGTCTAAAGCATGTAACCCATTTTCCAATGCAGAAAAATGTATAAAAGGTACTTAAGTTCTCATGCTAATCAATTGCTTAATCATGGCTTATGTTAGCTGAAATATTAATATTTACAAAAATTAGATAATAATATGATAATGTACTTGTTAACCAAATGACCAAATTTTATATTTCCTCTTAAATGTTTGTTTGAGAAAACAACATAAATTTAATTAGAAGAAAATTATGAGGCAGGTAGGACAATCCAAAAATAGACCCTAGGGATGTAAGAATATTTTGAAAGTTAATGATACTATATCTTGATTATATCTAACTTTGCATTAAATTTTATGGCATAATTTTCCTTAACATAAGGCATTTCTGTCAATAAAGGCATCACTATGATGATTTCATCTATTTATATTCTCTTGTACGTGGGACAAGACAGGAATAAATAGGAAGATAAAAAGTAAATTTAGAAAAAAAAAAAGAAGAGAAAAAGAAGAGGATTACCACTCCCCACTCCTCCCATAATGAAAAAAGCAATAGAAAAGGTTGAAGTACAGGAACAGGACTAAAGAGGATACTGCACAAAGGTAAAAAGATATGGCAGGAGATGAACTTAACTAGGTTTTAAGAAATAAAAGAAGCTAATGGGAAGGACAGCAAAAGTCAGCTGCTTCTGGCGAGTCTCTAGGCAGAGCAGTCTGTGCAGTCCAGCCTGGAATCTCTCAGCAGTGGGCACTAAAGACAGGCACCAAGAGACTTAACAGAGAGAGCCAGACATAGCAAGGGGCAGGGTACAACATTTGCTGTGCCTACAAGTCCAGTATTGCTCATGACAAATCAGAACTAAAGTTCATAATCAAAATTTCTTCACAAGGCCATTGTTATAAACTTCTTTGACTTAATATCTCTCTTTACACTAGGACTATACCAATTTTTAGTTTGGCAGTTTGGAAGTCCATAATCAAATACCATTTTTCATACCCAACAGAAAGTCACTCATTTTCTAAAACAGCACATAATGAAGGCAAACGCTGACCAATCCAATGTTTACATATATAAACTGACAACCTACCGTTCATATTTATTTATTGAAATGAGATTCCTAATAATTATTTCTTCCTTTTGATAGTTAACATTAGTATATATAGATATAAATGAAAGCATATTTCCTAAAATACATAAGCAACTTCAAACTAGTTTTCTTTAATTTGTCCAAATGAGTTAAATCAGTTAGTTTTTATTATACGCAAGGTATATCTAGGGACATATTTTTTATAAATTGGTTATGACTTATAATAAACATTTTTCATAGAAAATATCTACATATATATGTGCATATATATGTATACATCTGTATGTATATATATGTGTGTTTATACATATATGTGTTTATGTATATATGCAAGTATTTCATTTTGGAAAGACACATCTGGTTGACAATTCACCAAAGTTTTCAGGGAATTTGGCAAGACTTCACAGTTTATGCTTTTTCAGGTGCATGTTACTTTAAATAATATTGCAGGTACAAATTATTTACAGAATCTTAGAAAATTGATCACAGAATTAAATCTTTGTCTTATTTCTCTTTCATATTCTCTATATTAATTAGGCTGGACATGTATAGAGCCATATGCCAATCAAACGTTTTCCTTTCATCTCTATCATTCATGAGCACGAGGCATTTGCAGTCCAGGACAGTAGTCCATGTTTATGTTTCACTTGCCTTGAGTTATGTTTTTACGACTTCCCACTTTCATTCTTCAGGATGAAAGGTGGGAAATGCATGCCCATAAGCACTCTGTTTATCTATGCAGAAGTGACACTTTATTTGATGTTGCAACACAAAGTGAAATATCTCTGTATTTTTACTTTTCATTATTTTCTGCTCCTTCTATTACAGTGAATACAATCAACTTTATTACAGGTTCTCAATATATATGTAAATTGTCTGCACAATATTGCCTTACATATTTTTAAGTTCCTTTGAATTTTGTAACTTTCCTTTCTCATACTTTGAGCCTGTATTTCCAACTACTTCGTAAATTTCCTGAAAGAAGTGTTTGTCTTTTTCCCTACTATATCTATCTAACCAGTGCTCTAAATCTGAAGGATGTTTATTACATCCTGCTAGTAAATTTCTCCATATGGCCTTCTAAAATTATTTCATAGTGACAATGACAAGAAAAATTTGTTATAAAGAACATTCCATCTCCCCTCCCCAATCATTTCTTTATTGACTTGAGCTTCCTTTTCTTAATCAAACAGGCATATTTGAGTGCCTACTGAATAACTGATACTGTGCTAAATGCTGGGGTGTCAAACAATAACCAAATTTGACTTCAAGAATCTCAGGGTTTAGTGAGAAAAACTGACAAAAAGAAGGAGGAGGATGACAATCAAGACTAGGAGGAGAGGAAGAAGAAATTAGTGAGTATAGTCTTATGTAGTCATTGCTGAAACAGAGTATCTCTGGATTCATAGGGCCACATAGGCCTGAGGGTTTCAGGAAATGCTTCATTGATGGAGTTTTAAGTTGAAGAAAGCAAAGAAAAACTAGACATTCCAGGCAGAGGAATAGCCAGAGCAAAGGTAACATGCAACATAATTCATTCCAAGTTAAGTTTTTTGCTACATTTTCCTCATGATTTTCAATATTTGGTTACTATTGTTGTTTTTTAATGGCTTCAGAAATGAAACAATAACATTTTATTCCTTCTTTATACAAGAACACAAACAATATTCATCCAAATAAAACATACAACTATATAATATTGATGTAAACAGCAGTCATATGATATTATATTAGTGTATGATTTTTCCAATACAAGAAATATTGGAACTCATAAAGCAAATAGCAATTTTTATTAAAAAAATTTAAAATCATACTGTATTTTTAAAAGACAATAAAATATATGCAATTTAAAATATATTATCTTTCTTATGAAAATGCATCTTAAGGGTGCATTTTATATTTCAGGGAAAGAAGATATGAGCAAAACTACTAGTTACACATGTACTACAGATTAAACTCTAAAATTTTGAAAAAGATAAAATCACTCCATTAAAGTAAACAGAGGTGACCAAAAATATATAGGGATTTACAGTTCCTGGGCTTGAAACAAGGAGGAGGCAGCTGATGAAGTGCAGCATTCAGAGAAATTTTAAAGGAACAGTCAGGTCAAACACTGAGTAGTAGTTACCGGCTTGGAATCAAGAGATGAGTCCAGAGCCTATCGGATAAGAATGAAGGTTCTAGAAGCCAATAAAGATGGGACATCTTGAGAGGTGGCTAAAGCAAACAAGAGACCTTGAGGAAAAACTGCTTCAGATAAAAGGTTATGGGACCTTGGGGGCTCCATAAATAAGCTTTAAAAGTTCTTCAAATTGTTTGAAAGTAATGCAAACTTAAGCGCGTGTACACGCACGCACACACACACGTATACACACAGGCATGCACAAAAACTATTCTAATGAGAAACTAATCTTTTTTTCTTCTTCTTCTTCTTTTGTAATACACATTCTCAAAGGAGTCCTTGAAGTTTTAAGCCCTATTGATCCAGGACAAATCTAACGAAAGCCAGATTTTTGTTAATTATGATTTGACTTGCTTCTTCTGTAGTGGGATACATCTGTCACGTTCCATATTAGACAAGCTATTTTACCTACAACCTACAGAATTATCAGAGATGCTCAAAATGATGTAGTACCCACAAACTTATGGGGACCTCATGGGAGAACATGAGTGACTTCAAGAACTTCTAATGCCACTAAAGGAAATTCTCTATAATTACAAAAGAGAATTGTTTTTAGAACTGTTAAATTGCCATTTCCCCTAATTGAGGTTGCATCCCAGTGGTAGAATCAATGATACTGCTTCTTATTAAGCCAATAAATCATGGTCCCTGTGCAATACAGCACATTCCCAATTATGGTGTCCTTTAAAAGAATCACTTTTGTCAAACAAAGTTACGACTAAAATAATTCTTAGATACTTGTTGTTTCTGAGAATATAGTCATTGCTCTAAAATTTTAGGATGTGCTTTAAAGGCACAAAACAATGATTATGGATGTTTTTGTTTCCTTCAAAATTTATACATTGAAAGCCTAAACCCCAGTACCTCAGAGTGTGACCTTATTTGAAGCCAGGATCTTTACGGATATAATCAAGTTAAAGTGAATTCATTAGAGTGGGCCTGTATACAATATGACTGGGGTCCTTATAATACGGGGAAGTTCGAACACAGAAACATGCACAGAGGGGGAGATGCTGTGGAGGCTTGGCAAAGACAGTCATCTATGAGCTAAACAGAGGCCTGGAACAGATCCTTCCCTCAGAGTCCTTAGAAAACACCAGCCCTGTTCACACCTTGCTCTTAGACTTCTAGCTTTCAGAACTGTGAGAAAATAGATTTCTGCTATTTATGCCACTCTGGTACTGTGTTATTTTAGCCCTAGCAAACTAATACAATACTATCAATAATACAAAATCTATTTAGTGTATCATATTAATTTCCTATTGCTGATGTGACAACTTACCACACACAATGATTTAAGCAATGTAAATTAATATCTTCTATTTCCAGAAGTCAGAAGTCTCACTGGACTAAAATCAAGGTGTAATCAGGGCTGCATTCCTTCTAGAAGTTCTATAGAATGCTATCCTTGCTTTTTTTAGTTTCCAGAGGTTGCCTGCATTCCTTGGTTCACAGCCCAGTGATTCTGACCTTTGCTTCTGTGACTAAATCTCTTCATCTGACTCTGACCCTCCTGCCTCCCTTTTATCATGACTCTTGTGAGTACATTGGGCCACAAGATAATTCAGGATAATCTTCCAATCTCAAATACTTAATCACATCTGCCAAATCCCTTCTGCTATATAAAGTAACATATGCAGATTACAGGGATCAGGACATGACCAACTTTGGGGAACCATTTTTCTACCTATCACAGATATATTGAATGACTAGCACACAGAAGCAACCAGCTAAGCACTTTACCTTAATTTCTTACCAACTACTTCATCTTCATCTTCCCAACCACTTTATAACGTACATTCTATTGGCATGCCCATTTTACCTGAGGAGTTCAAATTGTATGTTTTTCTAATGAATTGTTTTAGTCTAAACCTTTCTAAATTATATAATTAAATGCCATTTTTTGTTGTCAATATATCTTCACAGTCTGTATATTCAACTATTTTTTTTGCATAAAGGTAAGTGCTTCCATCTCTTTCAATTCTTGGGTATCAATTCGCTGTATCCCATTCAGTCTAGTCTACTAAACATGGAGCAGTAGAACCTAGATAATGAGTGTGATACAAAGAAAGGGATTGGAACTGGATAGGGTAGAAATAAAACTGTTCATAACATGGCAGGGAAATCCTCAGCATTTACAAGCATGTAGTAAGAACTGCTCCATATGGAGATAAGGTCAGATGGTACATGGGGGCAGAGAGAGACCTGCCAAACATTGCAAACATAGCTACTCAGCACAAAAACGCAGCATGAGATCATAGCAGTACTAAGTGCAAGGACTATGTTTGTTCAACCCTGTATCCACAGCATTGTTGATTGCTGAGTAAATCAGCTGATGAAGATGAGAGACAGGGCTACTTTTTCAAGACAGCCCCAATTTTATCATTAACAAGGCAATATTCCACTAACCTCTACCAAATAGGTGAAAGTGTTTGCCAAGTTCAAGAAACTAGAAGGGCAATTATTTGGTGAGGCACTAGTTATCATGGGCTCTCCCTGACATGAGCAGACAACTGAGTTATTGATCTGTGGCCTGAGTAACCTGAGAGCAGGGGCATGGTAGAGGTTGGCAAGTCTTCAGGAGAAGAACCCAGAAGAGCACAGCTCAAAAGACCAAGAAAGCAGGGACAGAGGGGCAACTGACAGCACTTTTTTTTTTTTTTTTTTTCAGTCAGGCATGTTCTGAGCACTTTTCACACACTAATTAATTCTATCATCATGAAAACCTTATAAGGAAGATGCCACTATTATCATCACCACTGACAGCCTTCCAAGCAAGGACCACAAAGGGAATGCCTAGAGTTCCATGAGTTGGATTTAATATTTGTGGCAGTGAGGGATGTACATGGAGAATCATGGGGCACCTCAGAGAGTGATTGGAAGGACTTATTATGGGATTCGGGCTTAGGCAAGGTGATTTTGGAAGAGGACTCTAGAAGGCAGACTGGACTGGGTACTGTGAAGAGACAGGAATAATTCTATCATTAGGTATATTAATAAATGTTTTCTAAATGGAGAGCAGACTATAAGAAAGCTAACAAAGCAGCAATCACTCATATCAGCAGACATTTTGTGGTTTTTACAGTGACCTTCTTCTTTTATCTGCACTTAGTCAAAATTGTCAACTTGCCTCTCTTTATCTTTATGCAGGTCACAGAATAGTCTTGTCTGATGTTGATGTTCTATGAGATTTCTTTATGTCTCATAGGAGAACACCAAGGCTTTGCTGTGATCTCCAGGCCAGCTCCTACCAACACTAAGACCTAAACGTAAGATTTCAAGCTCTTTTTCCAAATATCAGGGCTGCTTTCCTCTTTCTCTGTCTCTGTCTTATCTATAGAGAAGCAGAGGCTCAGGAAGTTTCAGTAACTCACCAAAGGTCACTCCCAGCTATGTGCAAAGCAGGAACTGAACCCAGGTAATTGAGTTCCAGATTCTAAGCCTTTGGCCATTGTGCTATATTATCAGCAGCCAGCAGCAGCTGTAGTGACAAACATAATGCCACATTTCCCAGCCCAGAGCTCACCACAAAGATCTTCTAAGAGGTATGAGGCTGTGAATGCTTTCACAGGATTCAATTTCTGTGACTGTAAACTTCTATTTTTAAAACTACTCTGCCTGAACGAGTGCCAGTGGTGAGGGTTTCACATCTCAACATTTACATTCAATCTTTTGCCATTGTTTAAATAATTTAACATTCTTCCATATAAATAACAATTTTCACTTAGGCAGACTCTTACTATACATTGAGCAAGATGAAAAAACCTCCTAAGTGAAAATCGCTAAGGCAATTTAAAATACTGTTGTCCATGAAATTATCTTTAATCAAGTCACCAAACTTCCCCATTTGTCTCACTGAAAGTCCCAATTTCACCTCCTTCCTAACATTTTATGTTAATTATTGGCATATGTTTGTAATATATGCCCTTTGTTTGATCAACATATACTAATATTAGTTGTTATATAACTTGATCCTATAGACATTTTTAACATTTAAAGACACATGATGTGAGAAAAAATTTCAATAACTTTTTACTTTTATTCAAAGAGATACAATAATAACATACTGAGCAAAAGATTTTCAAAAATTTATAGTGTAATTTAGGAAATTCGTACAATTTAAGAAAGGGAATAAGAACCATGATTTCATAAAAATGAAAGATGATGTAAATATAAAATACACACATAATTAAAACAAAATACATGGTATTACAAAATGTTATATTTTTATACCCTGTTGGGTGCTTAAAGAGAATTGTTTAATTGTTTTTAAAGTGCCAGTTTTTACAGTGTGTTTGAAATTATGTTCTATCAAATTAAATTTGATGAAAAACGTTCAATGTCAATTTAAAAATTTTGCAAGCAATTACTTCTTTTCCAGAATTATTTTTGGGATTTCCTGAGTAAAATTTGTAAAGATGACTGATTTGTAACACTGCTATTTACTCAAGACAGTTTATTTTTAGCAGAGTCCTGGAGAGTCTGCCAAATGGAACCCAAGGTGGCTAGGGTAAGGTTTATACTGGATATAGGCCTTGATTAGATATTCTTATGTTTCATTCCAGTGATATAAAACTGCATTTTCCTTAGTTTCTTCCTTATTGGCCAAAGTAGAAAATTTCTAGGATGAAAGTCTCCATTTTATATGTCCATGCTAGCCACAGCCAATGAGTCACACTCGCGGCTGCAGAACCTGTGTCCAGCTCATAGTCTTTTACACAAAACCAAGAAATACCACAGACAATCCCTACAAATGTACTGTGGCAGTCACATACACATAAATCTACTTATTAATCTACTTCCCATTCTTTCCCTGAACGGTTTCGGTTCCACAAAACTCTTTAAGTTGCTAACATGATTTCCCACAGGAAATATTTTTTATAATCAAGTAACTTTTATTCATTCATAGATGTTCTATTTTCTCTATCTAATTTATTATGTACGGGTTTCTTACAATCTTAATATAAAAATTTAATGAACAGCCATGACCATCTATATTGATTTTACCTGCTATACTTTAACCTTCTAAAGAAGTAGACTTTGCACATTTTGTTGTACGCATGTCAGAATGATAGTGCATTATATTAATAGGGATCTATTCATTCACAGTGTGTAAGAGGCAGGGGTCTCAACTATGTCAGAACTGAATTTTAGGCATGTCTCTCAGGAGAACTAAGAAGAAATCTTTCACCTTGCACTTAAAATTTATTTGTGTCAATTGATCGACTTGGAGGCTTGTGAGTTTTCTAGAATAAAACTCAAACTATAATGGTGAGAATTAAATAACTCACAGAATGGCTAATATGCCAGGATTAGTACAGGATGGACAGAGGAGCAAGGTTAATGCCCCAAAGAAGGTATACTGCAAGAGGGGAATGTGGCTTTCCAGGGAGGGACTCCATTTCAGTGAAAGGGTTGTCGTTTACAAGCTGGACTCAATGACAGAGCCTGAGGGTCTGAGAGAAGCAGTACTTTTGAGTAAAATGGTGTCACTGTTGTTTCAAGTGAACTCAACCTTCCTTGGGAGCACCTTGGTAGAAAAGAGCCAAGTAAAATTTGGAAAAAAAGTAACCACTCAAGGTCTTAAAAAAACCCTGCTCTGGAATGCTTCTGACACAGATATCAGAGGAGAAGGACATATGCCAAGAAGGCTGAGGGGCAGAATCGAGAATGCTTCTGCTCATACAAAGTTGTACATAGCAGGAGGAACACCTGAACATTGAAGAATGCCTCCCAAAGCAGAGGCTGTCATGGTCAGGCCCTAACAGGGACATTACCATGTGAGCAGCAGCCTGAGTTAGTGTTAAGCTGCAACCACGGGCTCAAGTTTCATTACCCATGAGGAGAAAGTATAAAATTAAGAGAACCTTGAAAGAGAGGTTATGTTTCTATAAATATGTAAATAGGTTCTAATAAGCAGGAAATACTGAGGCCTATATGGTGGTCTCATTTTTATGCACACAACGATGAATCACAGTGATATTGCAGCATTTATATTTTAGAATCAATAAGCCGGTTGGTGGTTCATTTTGTGCCTGGCCTATTTATATTTTATAGGCACCAGAAAAACAACTAAGATTATGACTATGAGTCCAATAATCCAAGTACTTAAGAAAGGCTAGATTTAAATCAGGAAGACATGGCCTAACATTTTTAGAATAAGAACGTCCATGTAAGAGAAAATATTTTGTTTTTAAAGCATATGTTACAGACAAATTTTCAGCCTGATGAGGTGACAGTAAGTAGATATGGAACCATTACATAAAATGTATAAATATAGAAGTCATTTACATTAAAATTGTTTGGGTGTTATTTAAATGTTAACATTAACTTGGACTATATTGAACATGACCAATCCATGGCACTGATTCATAATTATTTCATTAATTAAAGAGGACCTCAACTAGTTCCATTGCTTTACATATAAACTATAGGTTAATGACTTCCAAATGTATACATCTGTTCCCAGTCTTTCCTTAATCCTCCAGACTCTGAAATCTATATCTCTACTGACCTTAAACTTAACGTTCTCCCTGAAAAGCTCCTGAATTTCTCTGTGAACATTCTCCTGAGTAATCTTCCCTATCTTGTTAAAAGGCAATTCTAATCTTAAAATGCATAGGACAAAAAGCCTTGAGTCATCCCTGACTCCTCTTTCCAAAGATTCATTAGCAAATTCTGTGGTCTCCTCCTTCAAAATGTATCTCCAGTCTGACCACTTCTCACTGTCTCTGTTGCTACAGGTCATCTGCAAGACTGTTGGAAGAAATTCCTAACTTGGCTCCGTGTTTCTACCGTTGGTTTATTCTCCAGATAATTTGATCAAGTTATTGCTTGTTTAAAACCTTCCAATAACCGTTTATCTGTCTAAAATTATGATGGTTAGTCTTGGCCTAAAACATTGTTTTATGATCTTGCTTTTTACCAGCACTCTGACTTTATCTTCTGTATTTCCCCACCACTTCCTTCATTCCAGTCATAAAGACCTCTTTGGTGTAACTCAAATTTCCATACTCCCAACCCAGGATCTTTTCACCTCTTTTGCCTTCTAACTGGAAAGCTCTTTAATTAAATAAACATATGATTCTTACCTTCCTTTTGTTTCAAGCTATACTCAGTAGTTGTATTTGCAGAGAGGTCTTTTTTGACCCCCCGATACATTAAGACATGTTTGCTTCTTCTCACTAATTTTATCTGCTATATTTTTCTTCATTTCAATAGTCACCCAAGTAATACTCATTTTTGTTCACATGTGTCTTCTACCACTAAAAACATAAGTACCATGAAGTCCCCTGTAATATCTCCACCCAACACAGTGATAAGATGCTCAATAAGATGTTCAGTAAGATACCCAATAAGATGCTATTGGATAAATCAAATAATAGCAGAAAAATTAGAACTTCATGATTTTTAAGCTATTGTCTTTTAATCTACCCTTTAACGACTTTCTAAATAACTCACTGAACAGAGTTATAATTTGTAAAATTCTAGCAATTTTTCTGTTTACAACAAAATATTAGAGAATGCATAATGCCTAATCTGGCAACTTTTTTTTCCCCTTGGTTAAAAAATTTTAAACAATGCTTAGTTTTCTAGTCTTCAAAGTACAACCACAGACTGCAATATCTGTCTAGTTTTCCAGCAGAAAAGAAAGTATGCATACTTAGCCAGAACTAACATGACCTCCCCAATCTGATTCCACCTAACCCTTTCACATTTATATATGAATACAAGGATTCTAGAATGAGTTCCTTGAAAATGAAAGAAAGACAAAAAAAAAAAAAAAACTACTCCTGAGTCTTTTGCTCAAAGAAAGATATTTGGAAGAAGTCAGAAGTCAATGGAAAAAAAAAAAAAAATCTGCAATCATAAAAACATACGTGACAAGTATTCACAAAGCAGTTCTCATTTTCTTTTTTGTTTCTTTCTTTCTTTCTTTTCTTTTTCTTTTCTGAGATGGAGTCTTACTGTATTGCCCAGGCTGGAGTGTAGTGGTGCGATCTTAGCTTTCTGCAACCTCTGCCTCCTGGGTTCAAGCGATTCTCTTGCCTCAGCCTCCTGAGTAGCTAGGATGACAGGTGTGTGCCACCATGCCTGGCCAATTTTTGTATTATTAGTAGATATGGGGTTTCACCATATTGGTCAGGCTGTCCTTGAACTCCTCACCTCAAGATCTGCCCACTTCAGCGTCCTAAAGTGCTGGGATTACAGGCATGAGCCACTGTGCCCAGCGCATTTTCTTTCTTACTTATTTTTTGGCAGATTGTAACACTGACCTCAATCTTTTACATGTCTTTTTACTCATATGCTGTCCATGGCATCATTATTGACAAAGCATATCCCTTAACTTTGCATCCTGCCATGTGATTTGCTTTGAAGGCAGAAATGGCAGTGTGCCCATTCTGAGCACAGAGTTGAGGTGGCTGTGCAAGTTCCTGATTGTTCTTGTTTCTTGAGCATTACAATAATTACAGCAGGCCCTCCTGGTCCTAAAATAATTAGAGAATATGGAATAGAGTAACTCCAACTAACCCATAGAACTGCAATAACAAGCAGAGACTCCCAGCCAGAAAACCCTGATGAAAGCATTCACCCCAGCCCAGTCCAGCCCAGACCAGCCACAGACATTTGAAGGATAATAAATGATCATTGTTTTAAGCCACTGAGTTGTTAGGTAGCTTATTATGCACATCGTAAAACCAATATAATCTTCTTTCCAAAATACCTTTAACACTTACTTAAAAGATTTTTTTCATAAATCAGAAAAAAGTTCAAGTACAAAAATAAAAGATGACTTCTAATCAGAATTTAGGTTGAAATATTCAGCATGAAAAAAATGACACTTCTTTAAAACAAAATGCATAGAAGGAATTTCTAATGAATTATCTTCTTAAAGACATATGAATAAAATGTAATTCTGAAGTGCTTTCATGATTAAAAAAAAGTCTGAACAAAACAAAATAGGAATAAAGAGAATAAAAGCCTTGTGATATTCATTGATATTAGCATTTTACTATTCCAAAAAGAATCTTAGTGTACAATAGCCATATAAAATTATAGTTTGCCTAAAAGAAATGAATTCCCAGAATAATAAAAGCTACCCTTTGAAAAATAGAATGAAGAGAAGCCTATAATTTATCAGACTGTAAATAAGAGATTGTCTAAAAGCCTATGAGAACAATGACAGCAAATAGTTTTCAGCCATGAGAACTTACCAGAATCAACCTAACATTACCCTTAGGGCCCATTAAAGGAAGATGTAGAAGAAATATCTAGACATAGAAACTTTTATTAGAGATGGTCATAAAACATTGATTGCAAAACCTTTGTGAATATCATACCAGGATCATTTATTTGAAGCCCAAATGGTTCATGAGTTACCAAGATGCTAATAAATCAAAATGGTTGTGAAGGTAATTTGTTTAACTTCCCATTTGTTCTTGTTAAATGTATATACACTGAAAGAAATCGTTCTCTTTATGTGCACATTGAACATATTTCTTAAAAGTTAGGCTTCAATATTGAGGGACTTTGAAATTAATCCCCTTTCACTCTTATGCCTATTTTCCCAAAAGAATCACCATACATGTATCTTGGCATTAACTATTCCTTTAGTCTGACAAGAGAATATATCACTAAATTTAATCAAGAAACAGCCAATTCAGTTTTAGGTGGCATGTTTCAACTCATAGGAATCCAGAAGGCAAATAGCATGGACACTTGGTTATGTATATCTAAAATGCTCCTAATTTACTATATATCATTCTTTCCAATGATAATTGGTACTCTGTCATATCCAGCAAAAAACTCATTTATGCAAGATTTAGTAGGAGATAACTTTTACTGAGCATTCACACTGAGCCAGGCACCACTGCAGGCACTTTACCAGAACTAATTCCTTTAAGTCTCATCACTAACCTATAAAATAGATTATATTGTCATCTCCATTTTATAGATTAGAGAAGTAAGGAATAGATTTGCTAACCTGAGATGGAACCAGTGTACTATTTCAGGCAGACTGATTCTCTTAGCCATTATATCACAACTCTTAAAAACTGGAAAATAAAACACTTATCACCAGATTTCCTCTTAGTATAAGAACAGTCTGATTTTAAAATACCTTGGAAGTTTCTTAATTTGGAAGCTGAGACTCTGAGAGAATTAGCTATCTGTAGTATTCTAGGGAAGAAAACAAAATCATCATTAGCTTCCTTTAAATATGAAATGGAAGGCAATCGGTGTTGAAGAGTGAGCTGGGGTAAGCCCAGACATTCATGTAGTAGAAAAGGAAGTAGAAACTGTTATTAAGAACAGAGATGTCTGATAGTCAATTGTAAGTTGTTTGAATATGTAATATAAAACCCCCTACCCCTCCCTATTTCAAACAGACAAGTTGGTTACGTTTTATCTGCCTTATATGAATTATATTTTGTTTGCATTATGTGTTGTGGATGGTTGTAAATCAAGAGTCTGGGTTCTACCTCTGGGTTAACAGATTAAATTAACTGGGTGAAAGCAAAACATAAAATGTGATAGTAATCATAGCAATCTTAAGTTCTTAAAAATTCACAGAAATCTTTCAAATTTTTTAAGGTATTGGACTCTCATCAGGGCATGGAATATGGGGGGATTTGGAATCACTTTTAAGTAAATATTAAAACAGTGATTAAATCCAGTTGACAACAATGTCATACATTTATCTTTTACTGTAATATTCCCACCATTGATAAATTGGCAGCTATCTTATCCTGACCTCCAATGTTATCCATACTTCCAAGAGCAGGTGCCTCATCCAGTGCCTAAACACTTAACAGTCAGTGAAGCTTTCTGTCTGCTCTTTAATCTTAACTTTTTTTTTTTTTCTCATTCCTCTGCCTTCTTCCCTTTCTTTTTCCTTTCTCCACCAGAGAACCAACCCTAAATCATCCGAAGCTCTGACATGGCCATGAGTCAAGGTTCCCTGTATAAATGCCATCTGCTCTGTGGGTTCTTCTCCAACAAAAAATTGAGCTGATTAGGAAAATACAGTCGTTGGTGAAGTCATATCTATCAGAAGAAACATGGAAAACCAGAAAGATTGGAGTTCACCGTATTTTAGCATAAACCAATAGTGTGGGAGGGGCATTCCTCTCTAGTAACAGCTGCCCTTTTACAAAAATTAGAAGATAGATCCTGACAACACAATGGTAGGATTTTTTTTTTAACCAATGAGTTTCTAAAATAAAAATGCAAATATTATTTCATTTCTTTCCTTCACCCTTATCCCAGATTCCAATAACCTACATACTTTGACAAACACTACTGTATTACAGAAAGGGGATAGTAAAATGCTTTGTACTATTTCCAAACTGCATGTGTACCCTCAAATATAACATATGCCCCATATTCCTACCATTGGCTGAGATTTATTTTACAATAGAGCTCTAACGATATAAAAGTAGATGATATTGACATTGGAAAGAAGACAGAGATGGAAGAATAATTTAGAAGACTCCCATAGCATGTAGAGTTTCTCTCTTTTTTTTTTTTTTTTTTTTTTTTTTTTTTTTTGAGACGGAGTCTCGCTCTGTCACCCAGGCTGGAGTGTAGTGGCCGGATCCTGGCTCACTGCAAGCTCTGCCTCCCGGGTTCACGCCATTCTCCTGCCTCAGCCTCCCGAGTAGCTGGGACTACAGGCGCCCACCACCTCGCCCGGCTAGTTTTTTGTATTTTTTAGTAGAGACGGGGTTTCACCATGTTAACCAGGATGGTCTCGATCTCCTGACCTCGTGATCCGCCCGTCTCGGCCTCCCAAAGTGCTGGGATTACAGGCTTGAGCCACCGCACCCGGCCAAATTTGGAGAGTTTCTCTTTAGGATGAATGTTTTTCAGAAAAACAAAATCAAATTAAACAATTAATTATAAAATATTATACCTGGATATTACAACTCAACTAGAAACCTAAGTGCAAAACTAGAATAAGATTCAAAATGCAAAGATAAAAATCTAAAAATTTATTTTATGTTTAAAAATACATATTCCAGCTTTACGTTTTTCTCATTTCATAAATACTTGTTCACATTTAAAACAAATTCCTAGGCCAGGTGTGGTGGTTCATGCCTGTTAATCCCAGCACTTTGGGAGACCGAGGTGGGCAGATCACGAAGTCAGGAAATTGAGACCAGCCTGTCCAACATGGTGAAACTCCGTCTCTACCGAAAATACAAAACTTAGCTGAGTGTGGTGGCATGTGATGTGCCTATAATCCCAGCTACTTGGGAGGCTGAGGCAGGAGAATCGTTTGAACCCAGGAGGTGGATGTTGCAGTGAGCCGAGATCATACCATTGCACTCCAGCCTGGAAAAAAGAGGAAAACTCTGTCTCAAAAACAACAAACAAACAAACAAAAACAAATCTGTATTCAAGACAGCAGTCCAGTCAGGTGTAGCAGCTCACACCTGTAATCACTGTACTTTGGGAGGCTGAGGCAGGTGGATAATCTGAGGTCAGGAGTTCAAGACCAGCCTGGCCAACATGGCGAGACCCCATCTCTACTAAAAATACAAAAATTAGCTGGGTGTGGTGGCATATGCCTGCAGTCCTACCTACTTGGGAGGCTGAGGCAGGAGAATCGCTTGAACCTGGAAAGCAGAGGTTGCAGTGAGCCAACATCACGCCACTCCACTCTAGCCTGGGTGACAGAGCAAGACTCA
>NW_012118487.1:20556507-20571242 GCF_000951035.1 Colobus angolensis palliatus | reverse complement strand
TCATCTTTTACATTTCATTCGCACAAAACTTTGCCTCCTGTTTCTAGAAGCAAATTTAGGGTTCCAGTTCTTTTTTTTTTTTTTCCACTCTCAACGACAATTTGCCAGATGATCTCCCTCATTGTACTCTTTCTTCCTATTTATCAACAATAATTAACTTTCAGACTACTCTTTCTTACATTTTTTTCTCATTTTATCACTTCCCTAATTATGAACCCAACATGGCCTCTGCTTTCTCCATAATATAACACCCTACACATTATAATTGTTTCTCACTCATTTATAACCATCCACTTTTGATTCCACAATTTCTTTAATAAACGAACTACTGCTGGGCATTAGAGGTATTTTTTGCCCCAGTCTTTTTTTCCTGTTGTAAAGTGCTATGATTCATCCTTTTATGCTTAAATTTTTCACTTAAAATTTTTTGATTAGGAACTTGCATTTTTATATATATTATCTTATGATCAACAATTTAGAAAAACAAACTCCTCTATTATCAAATGATTCTTCAATTAAAATGAGTATGAGTTATGTACAGTGCTACTTTAGTATACATTATTGTGACACCATTAATTACAGAGGACATTTGCTATGGAAAGTCATGAAGGACACTTTATTGTGCCTTACATAAAGTACAAATATGAAGTGGATCTGGGCTGCCATGCAGAGGTAAGGGGAAGAAAAAAGACGTCCCACTGTACCTTGAACTGAGGGGGAGACAGAGGTTGTTTGTCACCAGATGAGTGATAGGAATACTGAGAAATCTGCAGTTCTGAGTTTCATAAAAAAGTCTGCTGCTAAAAGCTGAGGATAGAGAAAGAATATTGAGAAAAATCCCACGATAATTCAGATAGTACAAAGTAGTGGAGGTTCACAGCTGAAAGAATTTGAAGACTCATATACGAAAGGTATATGTGGCGGCGATCAAACCCGAACTCAGCTCAACAGCCCTCTGGATTGATTATGACTCCCACACTAAAGACCTGACGAGAAAGACAGAGGCCCCTTTTGAGGGGTAAATATTACTTAACTCACTTTCTATTGTTCATGTATACATTTACTTACAAAATTAGGCAGTCTACAAAAAATTACAGGGAATACAAAAGAGGAAAAGACGTCACTATTGATAAATGAAATAGTGAACAGAACTAGAAATAGCCCAAATATTGGAACTATAAGAAAAAAGTCTTCAAAATTTATCATTAATATGTTATGATATAACAGAAAAAAATGGACAATATATGAAAGATGGGGAACTTTAAGAGCACACTGACAGTAATAATATTAAAATAATTAAAATGCCAAAATAAAAAGCCTAAAATCAATAAACATGGAAAGTGTAGATAAATTTGAGCCCCAAATAAGCAGAAAAAATAAATAATGAAGAGAAGAGCAGAAAAAAGTAAAAATCAATCAAAACAACCTGGTTCTTTGAAAATATCATTGTACTTGTTAAACATCCACCAGATTTATTTTTCAAAAGCCACAGTTGCTAATATAAAGAAAATCAGATGGAGTATTACTGTAGATCTTATGACATTTAATTGATAAGGGAATATTAGAACTATTTGCCAATAGATGCAACAATTTAAAAGAAATTGACAAAATCGTTAAAAGATACCAACTTCCAAAGTTCAGACAAGAAAAAAGGTAACCTGAATAGCCCTAGATATATTAAAGAAATTGAATTTGCATTTAAAATTCTTCTCATAGAGAAAACTCCAGGCTTCACTGTTGAAGTCTGTCAAACATTTCAGAATGAATAGTAACAACCCTACAGAAATTATTCTCAAATAAAGAAAAGAAGGAAGCATTTTCCAACTCATTTTATGAAGTTAACCTCACCCCAAAATCAAAACTACACACATTACAAGAAAACTACAGATGAGTATTCTCATAAGTCTAGACAAAGGGGAAAAAATAAAAAACTCTTACAAATGTTAGCAAATAACATCCAACAATATATAGTAAGAAAAGTACACTAGACAAAGTCAAATTTGAAGTTCACTTAAATATGCAAAATGTTCAAGACTGCTTCTACATTAGAAATCAATTAATATACCATAACATATTTAGAAACAGTTTGTCAGCTCATTACAAATAAAATTAATAATATACTTACCATATGAGCCAATAATACCATTCCTAAGTATTTAACCAAGAAACAAACTGATTTTATAAACTTTTAAAGACATTAATGAGTCCAGAAATTTTATTATTTTTTCCAGCTTTATTGAGGCATAATAAATAAAAATTATATATTTCAAGGTACACAATGTGATGATTACATACACATTGTGAAACCTGATATGCCAAAATCAAGTTAATTAACACATCCCTCACACCTTAAATAGCTATGGTGTGTGTGATGATTACACTTAAGATCTACTTTCTAAAAACACTGAAGTATATAATATAATATTAACTACAGTCACAATCACACACTGTACATTAAATCCCCAGAACTTTTTCACCTCATAATTGAAAGTTTGTATCCTTGACCAACATCTCATTTCTTCCACCACCCAGTCTCTGCTAAACACTGTTCTACTCTCTGCTTTTAGAAGTTCACCCTTTTAAGATTCCATATATAAGTGATATCCTACAATATTTGTCTTTCTGAGTTTGGCTTACTTTACTCAGTGTAGGTGAAATCTGTCCTCCAGTTTCATTCATGTTGTCATCAATGACAATATTTCCTCTTTTTGGCTGAATAATATTCCATTGTACATATATATCACTTTTTATTAATTCACGATGGACACTTAGATTGTCTTCATATTTCATCTATTGTGAATAATGCTGCAATAAATATGCAGACACAGATATCTCTGTACTATTGATTTTATTTCCTTTGGAAATATACGCAGAGTAGGATTGCTAGGTTGTATTGTAACTCTATTTTTAATTTTTTGTGGAAAGTCTATACTACTTGCCATGATGGCTGTATTAATTTCCAGTTCCAACAACAGTGTATAAGGTTTCCCTTTTTGACATCCTCACCAACATTCATCTCTGATCTTTTTGGTAATACCCTTTTTAGCCAGGTAAGGTGATATCTCATTGTGATTTTGATTTGCATTTTCCTGATTATTAGTGATGTTGAGCATCTTTTCACATACGTATTGGACATTCATATATCTTCTTTGGAAAAAAAGTCTATTCATGTCATTTGATCCTTATTAAATTGTATTTTATTTGTTTTGGCATATTGAGTTGCATGCATTCCTTACATATTTTTGGATATTAAGCCTTTATCTGATTTATAGTTCACAAATAGTTTCTTCCATTACATAGGTTGTCTTTTCGTTTTGTTGATTATTTGCTTTGCTATGAAGAAGCTTTTTATTTTGATGCAGTCTCACTGTTTATTTTTGCTTTTGTTGCCTGTGCTTTTGGTATCATATCCAAAAGATCATTGCTAAAACGAATGTCAAGGAGTGTTGTTCCTATGTTTATTTCCTAGAGGTTTGTTTCAGATTTTACTTTTATATCTTTAATCCATTTTAGGTTAAGTTTTGTATATGATATAAGAGTCCAATTTCATTCTGTTGCATTTGTATATCCAGTTTTACTACTACCATTTATAGTAGAAAATATTCAATATCCTTTTCTCATTGTGTATTCTTGACCCCTTTGACAAAGGTTAGTCTACCATTAAGTGCATTAATTGACTTCTGATCTCTTTATTCTGCTCTATTTTTCTAAGTGACTGTTTGTATGCTAGAACATGCTGTTTCAATTACTATAGCTTTGTAGTGTATTTTGAAATCAGAAAGTGTAATGCTTCCAGCTTTGTTCTTTCTAATCACTATTTTGACTATTCAGGGTCTTTTGTGGTTTCATACACAGTTTAGGATTGTTTTTTATTTTCTATTTCTGTGAAAAATGCCATTGGAAATTTTACAGGGATTGCGTTAAATCTATAGTTAACATTGATTGTATGGATATTTTAAATTTTTTAATTATTGAACAAAAATTGAACAAAATGCACAAAGCCAGAAAAGAATGAAGAAAAAACACAGATTTATTGAAATGAAAGTACACTCAATATAGTGGGACTGGGCTCAAGCAAGTCCCTCAAGAGCCAATTGTATAGACATTTTAACAACATGAAATCTTCCAATCTATGGATATACCCATGGGTTGTCTTTTCATTTATTTGTGTCTTTTTCAAATTCTTTCATCAGTATCTTACAGTTTTCAGAGTATGGATTTTTCAATTCCTTGGTTAAATTTATTATTAAGCATTTTATTCTTTTTGATGCTAATGTAAATTGGATTGTTTACTTTCTTTTTCAGATACTTGGTAGTAGATTGAAATGCAAATAATTTTGTATATTGCTTTGTATGATACAATTATACTGAATTCATGTCTTAGTTCTGACAGTTTTATTGTGAAGTCCTTAGATGTTTCTATATACAAGATTATGTCATCTGCAAACAAAGACCATTTAAATTCTTCAGTTCATGTTTGAATGTTTTACATTTTTCTTTTTTTTTTTTTTTTTTTTTTTTTGTCTAATGCTCTGGCTAAGCCTTTCAGTAATATGTTGATAGAAGTGGAAGAGTGGTGAACCTGTCTTGTTCTTGATCTTAGAAAAAAAGCCTTCAGTTTTCACCATTTAATATAAGGTTGGTCATAAGCTTCTCATATATGGTCTTCATTAAGGTGAAGTGCATTGCTTCTTTACCTAATTTTTTGAGAGTTCTTATCATAAAATTGTATTAATTTTTTCCATATAGTCTTTCTGCATTGATTGAGATAATCATTTGATTTCTGCCATTCATTCTGTTAATTTACTATACCATAGTTATTGATTTTTTTATGTTGAACAATTTTTGCATTCCAAAGATAAACCTTATTTGTTCATAGTATATGGTCCTTTTAATTCACTGTTGAATTTATTTGGTTTGATAGTATTTTTTGAATATTTTGACACTTAAATTCTTCAGGGATATTGGCTTATAATTTTCTTTTCTTGTAATTTCCTCTTCTGGCTTTGGTATTAGACCTCATAATATTCCAACCCCATAATATGAATTTGGAAGTGCTCTCTTCTGTCCAATTTTTTGGCAGAGTTTGATATGAATTGGAATGAAGTCTTTTTTAAATGATTAGTGTAATTCACCTCAGGAAGCCACCTGTTCTTAGGTTTTTATTTATTAAGAGACTTTTTTATTACTGTGTCAATCTTCACCCTTGTTATTGGCTTGTTTAAATTTTCTGTTTCTTCTTGATTCATTGTTGGTAGGTTGTATGTTCTAAAAATTTTTCTATTTTGTTTGTCATTTAAGAAAAACATTCTTACCTTTAGCATTATTTTCTGTTGTCTCCCTAGTTAGTGTCTCATTTATTTCTGTTATAATTTGTATTGTTTCTTTCCTTCTGTTAGCTTTTAGCTTAGTGTGTTTTTTCTAACATCTCAGCATGTACAATTATTTGCTTGAAATTCTTTTTTTTTTTTTCACTGTAGGTATTTATCACTATAAGCTTTCCTCTTCGAACTTATTCTGCTGCCTCCCACAACTTTTGATATGTTGCATTTCAATTTTCATTTGTTTCAAGATACTTTTTTATTTCTCTTTTGATTTCTTCTTTGACCCATTGGTTGTTCAGGAATGTCTTGCTTAATTTCCTTGTATTTGTGAATTTACCAATTTTCTGTTGTTATTGATTTCTAGTTTTATACTATTGTGGTGGAATAACACACTTGAAATAATCTCCATCTTCTTAAATTTATCAGCACTCATTTTTTGACCCAACATATGATCTATCTTGGAAAATGTTCTGTGTGAGCTTGAGAAGAATATGTATTCTGTTGCTGGTGGGTGAAGTCTTCGTTAAGTGCCTGTTGGGTCCATTCATATACATTTAAAGTTACTATTAATTTGCAAGGACTTACTTTGCCATTTTGTTGTTTTCTGGTTGTTCTATAGCACCTTTGTCCCTTTCTTTTTCTCTTTCTGTCTCTTATTTAACTTGTTGATTTTCTTTGTAGTAGTATGGTTTTATTCCTTCTCTTTATATTTTATATAACTGTTAGAGGTTTGTGCTTTGTTAGCACCATGAGGTTTACATAAAATACCTTTGCTATAATATAGCAGTATATTTTAAAATTATAACTAACTTCAATCGCATAAAAACCCCACACATTTAGTTTCCTTCTCTACATACATTTTATACTATTGAGGTTATACTTTACATATTTTTATATCATGCATCAATAAGTTATTATAGCTATAGTTGTTTAATACTTTTGTTTTTTAACTTTTTAATAAAGTTAAAAGTGATTTATGCAGCACCATTTACACATCACCATTACAGTATCAGAATATTCCAATTTCACTATAGATTTGTCTTTATTAATGAGTTTTTCAATGTTCAGTTTTACCATATATAGTATTCTTAATTGGTAGTTATTTTTGTTTCAACATTTTAAATATACTAATCCATTCCCTTCAGTCCTGAAATGTTTCTGCTGAGAAACCCAAAGATAATCTTTTGAGAGTTCTCTTATAGGTGACAAACCACTTCCCTCATGCTGCTTTTAATTTTTTCTGTCTGACCTTTGATAATTTGATTATAACATATCTCATGGTTATCTTTGTTGGATTGACTTTGCCTGGGGTTCTTTGAGTTTCACAAATCTAGATGTCCATATCTCAAGATTTGGGATGTTTCAGCCATTGTTAATTTAAATATACTTTCTACCACTTTCTCCCTGTCTTCTCCTTCTGAAAATTACATAATACATATATTAATTTGCTTTTTGTTATCCCATACATCCGTATGTTTTCTATACTGTTTTTCATTCTCTATTGTTTGTTCCTCTGCTTTCTTCACTCCTTTTCATTTTCTTTTCAGTTTGTTTCTCTGTTTGTCTCACTTTAAACACACTGTTTTTGAGTTTACTGATTCTTTTATTTGCATTACTAAGCCAGGTTTTAAAATTCTTTATGAATATTTCACTTCTGTCATTGTATTTTTCAATTCTAGAATTTCTGTTTGGTTCTTTCTTACACTTTCTATTTTTGTATGAAACTTCTTGTTTTGTTCAACTTCTCATTTTTGTGTTCTTGATATTGTTTAGTTGTCTACATGCCTTCTCTTGCATCTCATTGAAATGAAAGATTCTTTAAGATTAATTTCTTTATATCAGTCAGCTTATAGATCTCTATTTCTTTCAGGCCTGCTACCAGAACATTATTAGTTTACTTTTGTGGTGTCATATTTTCTAATTCCTTGTGATTCATGTAGCCTTTCATTGGTGTTTGTGCAGCTGAAGGAGTTAATGCCTCTCCGAGTGTACAGACTAGTGTCATCAGGAAAAGACCTTTTCTGGTTTTAGTGCCTAGGCTAATATGATTGCCATTAGGACTGTAGCTTATTAGTATTGAAACCAGGTCTCAGTGTTGCTGCAGTGTTCAATATCAGGTCCCTGGCTGGCAGGCCTGTTTCAGGGACTTAGGTAGTTGTGGATCCTGTCATTTTCCTGAGAAGACTGGATTGTCTCCAGGACCTTGGCCAGCAGGGCTAGTACTGGGACAAGGATACACCACTTCAGGCTCCACAGTAGGGTCCAAAGACATGGGACCTGTTACCACTGGGTATCTAGGAGGTCTCCCATTGGGTCCCTGGAAAGATACTAGCCCCCAAACCACAACTGAGGGGGTCTAAAACTGAGCCAGGCCTGCTTCAGGGTCCAGAGCTGATACTGAGGTCTGCAGGCCTACCTCTAGTGACATGGATGGGCATGCCTGCTTGTCTCACTAAAGAGTGCGCCTTCTATTTATTTGTGTTTGGTCCATCTTTATGATATATAAAAAATCTATGTCCATGGCTGTATTTAATTCCCTAAAACAGAATATAGCTGGAATCAGATTGCACATAATTTTGCCAACCATAGTAACATGAGTCTTGAAAATATATTTTCTTCTTGAAAATAAGAATGTCAAAATGGAGCTATGATGAATGAGATCCATTTGGTATTATTAATGCTATCATAAACTTCTTGTTGCTTAGTATTAAAAACAAAAAGTCAAAAAAAAAAATAAAATAAAAAACCAAAACAAAACAAAAAAGTCTTTCTGTGGAGGTTCCTGTCACAACCCCCAAAGCCAGACTAGAGTATCTGGAATGGCTATGGCCCTGCTAGGTGACATCCCTATATGATAGTTTGGTTATAGACGTCTCAGAGCTTTCTGGAGGAAAATAACGAACTCCCACCTTGTTGAGGCTATAGCTTCCCTAAAGAGTAAGAATTAATGAATCCTGTAGCTATGCAAATAAGCCCACACATACATCTAAAATGACCAAATGTTAATGAGATGTAGAAGTAACAAAATCTTCATTTGGTTGATACAAGGCCAGTATATGCAATCTACAATTAGGATACTGCTCATAATAATTTTTTAAAAAATAGGAAAGTACATACTTTTCTGTTAGTTTTTGTGTTTTTCGTTTATTTTGTAACCCTGATTCAGATCTCTTAGTGTCCATGCTTTGAATCCTACCTCATCTCTTTGCCCAGCTCAGTTTCTGAGAATGATAGTTCAAATCTGATAATAGATTTCAGTTCACTCAAAGGCAGACTTTTACAGCAACCTACTTAGATTACAAAATTAAACTCAATAAATTTGTCTCTAATGCAATAGGTTGGAACAAAAGTAATAGATTTAAATCCTATTTAATCAGACCTATAATATATGATTCTAAAGTTTATTTATTAATTTGAGAAGCTCCAGAAAACATATTAGGTAGTAGCTAAAACTGCCCATCATTTTTTATGGAAAATATCCTATTATTCATATTGTATTGGCCACAAGTATATTTTTTTGTACGTAATAAAGTGATCACCATTTGTATAGATTCATCAGAAAAACAAATCAGAAAAGTTAAATTGCATTCAAGTTACTTGAAAACAGCATGGCACTGATTGTTGCCTGAAATTTCTAATACATAAAGTCACAGAAATCATTGTTAGTATAAAAAATTTCAAGGAAGTGTTCCCAAGACACCTCTTCAGGTATCTGATTCCCCAGCTGTGAGGTGCATTGGCTGCTGATGGCTTATAGTTGAGATATTCTCCAGGTATTGCCTTCTGCCAATGGTAACTGCCTAACCCAAAGGTACACTCCATCCCTGGGTAACCCATACCCAAATACTAATCAATGTGCAAGAACAAAGACTGGCCCCTTGCCTCAAGTGACTGAATTTTTAAGAGTCATTTTAGCTCCGTAGTTCTTCATGTGACTGGTTACAGCAGCTGCTGTGAATTCATTCGAGGTCAGCTTCTTCCTCTACTCAGTTCTCTCGCCTTGTCCTCTCACAGATGTTTGAAAGAATAGCCCCCAGGAAACATCTTGCATTCAAATCTGAAAGCTGGTTTTCTGGGAAACCCAACTTATAATGTGTGAAATAAATAATAATAATAATAACTTTAAGAGACAATACAAATATCTGTGATTATCTCTGGGTAATGAAATCATAGAAAAAATTTTCTGCACTTTTCTGTACTTATCATATGCACTATTGTAAACTCTGAGTATCTTGACAAATTTTTAAAAAAATAATCTTGCTTTAGAAAAATTCTACAAATAAATGAAAACAAAATGTAATTACTAAAAGTGACAAAAACCCATGAATAATATGTAATCTATTTAACAGTAAATGTTTGACTGAGAAAACAGAAGACATAATAGATGCTTTCAACGTTGGCATAATTACTATATAGACAAGAAAGTAGTTTTTTAAATTTCTGGATTTATCCAGAAGGGAAACTCAGTAGCAGCATATGAAATCTGTTCCATAGATATTACTAAAAATAAAATCAAATATTTTTCAATAATCACTGCTTGCAGGAAAATTCAGGATACAAAAGATAAAATATGAAGGGGATTCATTTATTTGATGGATTGAAATCTTGCTTAAACAGATGATCATCTTAGATATTTCTGTGTATTCAAAGAAACACAATAGCATCTACTGTTAAACACATAAGACTAGTGTAGAAATGAAAATCTAGTCTATTTCACTGACATATGTACAATACTATTATGAAATATGCCCTTTATGTTGTTTAAGGATACCACGTTAGATTTCATTAACTAAATTTATAGGTTGAAATTACAAAGTATGGCAAGGAGTACTATATTGAAAAGGCAATTGGCTCCATCAGTCACTAGATACACCATAAAATGCTCTCAGCAAACAACTTTTTCATATATTTCATACCTAAGCATTTTACTCTAATAACATACGTATAATATTACAACTGATAACAGCTCTGAATAGGAAAGTCATCAGATAATGAGCAGATACTAAGGAGCAGGAGAAGGTCAAATGATGTAAACTGCCTCCCCAGAGTTGCTGATTTCACCATTACCAGGGTTCCTACAAGATTAACTATCAATTTCTAACCTTGGAAGTTAGAAAACAAGTTGGAAATTCTGTTGAGTTATGTCATGTTATTGTAAATGTAGGAGATTAAAACACTATTTATTGTATTAAAAACAAAAGTATCTGGAAATTTTGGTTGGCAAAGAAAGAAAGTGTATCCTCTTGGTATGGCATTCTTTGTAGCAATTCATCCCAAACACAACTGTTCAGCAGAAGCCACCCATTGTTGTATATGCAGGCACACCAGCTATCATTAAACGGCTTAATTTTAACTCTTGCCACATCGGTTATTAAAGCTTCCTATCACACTTTAAAACAATTGAGCTGAGTAAAATTTCTTCCTTAAGATACTGGCAACTTCTCTTTGGTGGCGTGATAGAGAGAAAAACAGGGACAGAGATGGAAAGAGAAGAGAGATAATTCAAGTTCTAAGAAGAGAAAAGTCAAGAGAAGAAAAATAAATATGCATTCCTTTAAGAATTAGGTAAGAACATAAAAAATTTGAAAATCAAAACTGTACTGTATTTATTATCTCTTTTCAACAGTAGTAACAAATGTGATTACTGTATATTCTTATAAAATTATAATGGGTTAAAAGTTATTTCAAATCATGATGATGATTGATGATGGCATTTTTCTCAGTCATTAAAAGCAATAATGTAGAACACACAGTCTACATCCCAAAGTTCTGCAAAATATATATGAGAATTGGGAAGACAAAAACATGAAGGCTATGAGCACAGAAACTGTCATATCATCCTTAATGTATCTAATGCACTTCTTAAATTGAAATCCTATTTATTACTATTGGAAATAAATACCTAAAAATAAATGCATGCCTGCTTTTGCAAGACTAATACTGTCTAATTAATAAAATACTTGTATAAAGTTATGTAATTATCAAGATGCAAAAATCTATTTCCATGTAAATATATGCATATTAAAAACACATTTACTGAATTATAGCAGAAGAAATCACCTTTATTTTTTTCTTCTTTAATGACTACTAATATGGGATAATTTCTAAACCAAACATTGCATTTGGTAGTTATATGATGTACCTAAAGTTAGCAGTATTGTAGGAGAATGAAATTTAAACTAGTGAATCTTCTAAGGATCCTAACTAAAGAAATTTAGAGTTGTACCTGCAGACCTTTCCAGAATGAACCAAACTGATGGTATGATTTATGTATGACTTTTTTGGAGCAATTTTTCAGTTTCATATATTGTTATCAACTCATGAAAATATAATTACTCTTCTTCACCTTTGTTCACCTTCATGAAATTTATTTAATTTATAGACCAGAATTTATTGATTGTTTGGTCAACTGAATACATTTTGGCTACAAAAATTAAATGTAATTTATTAAATAACAGTGTAGAAAATATTGTTTTATAATTTTACAACCACTATTAGAACTAGCTTCTTCACCTAATCCAAATGTATCATTGCATTAAGTATTAAACTTTACTTTTAGATGCCATGTCCTGCCTGCACACTTGAAACAACGTACTTTTCATCAAATTTGTTCCAATTATGCAGTTCTATGTCAGCAGTCTCATAACAGCAACTGCAATCTATTATTTATGCAAATCACATAGGAATTTTGATTAAAGTAGTATATACAGAATCACTTCATAGTCTTTATAAAGGTTTATATAGACGTGAGAGAAAGAAAAAAACAGATTGTGTACATGACAGTTTATGCAAAGTGTGTAAAATATAGTCAGCTTTGTGAAAGTCACCATTTTAACTAGTTAGCAGGTATCATTAAAACACACTTGCTATACATGGCATTGGGGTATTTGGGATTACCACATGCATCCTAGCATTTGTGCCACAACCACTTTAAATAACCCAATTGTCACTATTTGCAGTGAAATTAACTGTTATAATTCTCCCTCTGATTTTTTAATACTTCTCTTACAAACCATATTGCCAGTCTCAACTGTGAAGGATAGAGATATGACTGCATCACCTTCCACCCAGGAAATAAGGGTCTCTTTATACTTTTGATAAATGAACTGTTCCCAAAATAAACTTATGTGTATTCAATGAAAAAAAAAACCATGGAGATTGCTTTTTTCCCTCCTATTCAAACATTCTTAGTTCAAAAGCAGATGTCAGCAATATCAAGATGTAGATAAAGGGGAATACTAAACCACTTGACCTATACTTAAAGATGTTTAATAGTAATTTTTCTCTCCTCTTAAACATTCTTTTATCATTTTTATGTTTCTTTTATTTGGTTTTTTAAAAGGTGAATATTATAAAATAATAATCATGTTATTTTGATATTTGTATTGATGCATACACAATTATAATATATTCCTAATGTGTGAGTAAATTATAAAATATTAGATTAAGTAATGACTTGAAACTCCAAAATTCTTTTCAGCTATTAATGAATTTCTGTATTTTGTGTTTACTGTTATAATGCGAAAATATTACTTACTGATTTTTTTAGTAAGGTTTATGAATAGCATTACTACAGTATTATAAGGTCATGAAAAATTGTATGTATTAGAAATCCAATGTTAAAGAAGCAAACCACTTCCATTTTGTATAATAGCTTCTACATAAACTTTCTAGGGTTTTCTTAGTAAATAAGCAAATATCTTACCTATATACATATTTTAAGTTACATTATTTAATTGTGGTACAGACTCTCGGATGCCATTAGAGAAGACTTTCCCTAATACCTTCTTTTCTGTTAAAGTGCTAAAAATAGCAAGTATTAATACTCCCTGAAACCAAGGCAAAGAATGTATGACCCAATATTTGTCACTGAAACCTAAGATGAGACTGCTTAGATCACAGAAAAGATATTTCTGATTTAAAAAAAAAAAGAAAAGAAAAGAAAGGTAAAGCAATGAGGAACCGCCCTCCCTGCATTTGGATATGGCTTTCTGGGAATGCGATGCCTTGGAGCTACAACGGCCAATTACGACCTTGTAGAAAAAACTATGAATGACAATCTTGCTGAAGATGTGGAGTAAAAATAAAGAAAAAGAGTGCAGTTCTTGATAAAATCCCTGAGAATTGAAGTAACCAATCCTGTCACAGCTCTACCCATATGAGATAAAACATATTCTTATAGTTCAAACCACTTTTAGCAGCATTGCCTAATACTTGCAGCTGGAAATATTCTAAATGATACACTACTATTTAAGGCAAGGACTGCTTTTCTGTAAAATTTCTAAAATAATATATTCTAACATTTCTGTTGCAGAAACTGCTTGTTTTCGTCTAATATCCATTCTTTCCTTGTGACAGTAATAGAATCTCCAGTTTTAGATGTACACACAGCTATAAGATTTGAGTTCCTGATCCCTTTGTAACTATGTGAACGCATATCACTAAATCTTAGCAAAACAGATATGAATACAATTGTTATAACAATTTTATAAAGTTGAATTGTATACAACTTCCTAGGTTGAGCCCTGTAAAGTAATCCTGCTCTTCCTCCTTCCCTCCCCTTCCCAATGGCTGGAATATAGATGTCCTGGCACAAGGAGAGTGGCTATCATAAGCCACTGGATAGAAACTCTCTGGAGACAAGGGTGGAACAAAACAACAAAGAAAAAACTTGCATCCCCCTGTACTAGTCCGTTCTCACGCTGCTGTGAAGAAATAGCCGAGACTGAGTAATTCCTAAAGAAAAGAGGTTTAATTGACTCACAGTTCCACGTAGCTGGGGAGGCCTCAGGAAACTTACAGGCATGGTGGAAGGCACCTTTTCACAGGGTGGCAGAAGAGAGAATGAGTGGCACCAGGGGAAATGCTAGACACTTATGTAACCATCAGATCTCATGAATCCTCACCCACTATCAAGAGAACACTGTGTGGGGACCACTCCCATGATCTAATCACCTTCCATAGATCCCTCACCCAACATGTGGGGATTACAATTCAAATTACTATTCAAGATGAGATTTGGGTGGAGACACAGAGCCCGACCATGTCACTCCTACACTGTGCCACTATCAGAACTCTCTTTGGTTAATTAGGTTTGAGTTGCTACATGAGAAAAAAATCATCTTCTAATCTTTTAAAGTCACTGTTTGTTGTTGTTGTTGTTGTTTGTGGCACGACAGGTCTTTGTTATAGTAACAGCCTTTATCCTAATGAAAATAATATTTATTTATTATTTATGTATTAGAAATTGGGTCTTACTCTGTCACCCCAGACTTGAGTGTAATGTTACTATCACAGTTCACTGCACCTTTCAACTCCTGGGATCAAGCAATCCTCCTCCATCAGCCTCCCAGGTAGCTAGGTCTATGGGTGTTGGGGGCCGTGCACAATATACCATGCCCAGCTAATTTT
>NW_012118487.1:20539114-20556407 GCF_000951035.1 Colobus angolensis palliatus | reverse complement strand
CTTTTTTTGCCCCAAGATGGAGTTGCTCTGTCACCCAGGCTGGAGTGCAGTGGCATGATCTCAACTCACTGCAACCTCTGTCCCCTCTGTTTAAGCAATTCTCCTGCCTCAGCCTCCAGAGTAGCTGGGATTACAGGTGTGCCACCATGCCTGCTAATTTATGCATTTTTAGTAGAGATGGGGTTTCACCATGTTGGCCAGGTTGGTCTCGAACTCCTGACCTTACGATCTGCACACCTTGGCCTTCCAAAGTGCTGGGATTACAGGCATGAGCCACCGCACCCAGCCCAAAAATAATTTTTCAATAGGAAAACTGTTTAGGTTTTTATTTTCAGTTTAAATTTGTTGAAATAGTTTAGAAGAAATTTTTGATTTTTCAACTTATTTAATGTAACTGCCTGTACATTCCTATTACATTCCTATAATTTTAGATTTTTTAAAAAAGTATGCCTATGAACTTTGGGAGGCCCGGGGTGGGTAGATCACCGGAGGTCAGGAGATAGAGATGAGCCTGGCCAATGTGGTGAAATTCCATCTCTGGTAAAAATACAAAAATTAGCTGGGCATGGTGGTGTGCGTCTGTAATCTCAGCTACCTGGGAGGCTGAGTCAGGAGAATCGCTTGAACCCAGGAGTGGGGGTTTGCAGTGAGCTGAGATCTTGCGATTGCACTCCAGCCTGGGTGACTGAAGTGGAACTCCATCTCGGAAAAAAAAAAAAAAGAAGTATGTTTATGTATGTCGCATACACAAATTGAACCCCCTTAAATCCTGAAGAGAAAATAACATATATGTATGTGTATATATAAATATATATAATCTTCAAACAAAATTTAATGAATTATTTTTATTAAACAACAGCTGATTCAAAATATATAAGCATTACACAAAAAGATAAAACTACTATGTTGTTTAAAAAGTTCATCAGTAAGAATGACTTGTGTCACTTTTCTCAACAAATGTATGTTTGCTTTGGTAGCTAATGAGTCTTGAGGAAAAATAAATATTTCCAGTGAAATGTGAGATATTAAGTTCAAATGAAACATATCAACTGAACATAATAAAACTCCATCTTAAGACTCAAGTAATTCTGTTAACAGATAACAATTTTTTTTCTTTATTCTTTTGTTTTGTGATGGTCCTGGACTTCTTGGAGGTTTTTAGTGTGATGACAAACTTATGTTGCTGAAAACTATCAAAACTAAATGACTAAGAGGCTACCTGCCAATTTGAAAATACTCCATAGAAAAAAATCTGCTATATGGTCAAGTAATTCTGTTAACAGATACCAACTTTTTTTTTTTCTCTTTTGTCACAGTATCTTTTGTTTTGTGATGGTCCTGGACTTGGAGATTTTTAGTGTAATGAAAAACTTAAGTTGCTGAATATGATCAAAACTAAATGACTAAGAGGCCACCAGCCAATTTGAAAATACTCCATAGAAAAAAAAAAATCTGTTATAGGATACAAAGTTACAACCAGATAGGAGAACAGGTTCTAGTGTTCTACAGCACTGTAGGATGACTGTATAGCTAGAAGGATATGGAATGGTCCCAACACAAAAAAAGATAAATGTTTGAGATGATGGATATGCTAATTACCCTGATCTTATCACTATGTATTGTATGTATTTAAACAAGACTGTGTACCCTATAAATATGTACTATTATTATGTGTCAATTATAAAAATTAAAATTTATAAAAATAAACTGTGGATTTTGTCTTTAAGTTGTTTTTATTTATTTGAAATAAAATTACATGAGAATGCATAGGTAATAAGTATTAACAGATTTGTTGATTTACTGTTTATGTAACATTGTGATTTATTTAAACTCTCTAACAATAAACTATTACTTTGACAAAATAAAGACCTGCTTATAGAGGTAAATGAACATTCAAATGCTACCACTCTCAGAGTCCTAGCATTATGACTTTAGAAAGACTTCTTTTAGAAAAATTATATATTAACAGAATACTGTCTTATTTTCTAATTAAAAAACTAAAAAATAAATGTAGAAAATAAAATTAATATTTTCAATTACTACATCATATGTCATGTATTTGGTGTAAAATCACTATAGTTGTATATTTTTAAAATATGAATCTTTAACTATTTTAAACAATGAATAGCAAAATGTAAAACAATGTTGGTTATTCATTTATTACCTACAAACCCACCGTCTGTGGCCCTATTTAAAATATTTCTTTTAATATCTCATTTTAAATCTTGTGGAGCATGTTAGACAATTTCGAGTAATAGTTAATATAAATGTAAACCTATTTCAATAAGTTAATATGCAATTGTAAGTTTTCGATCACTCATTTTCTGAACTATATAAAAAATTAAGTTTTAGATTGTCTCTGCTAACCAAGAATTGAGCCACAATGTTTTTCATTTCATGGAAACGCATTTTAATGCTAAGCCAAGGAAGCCTGATGTGTAAATGGCCTTCTGAGCTTTCCAGGTACTTGATGCTCTTACTCAATGCTCCATCTGATTTGAAGGCCACCCCTAGTCCCAGATCCCTAAGTATATGGCAAACACGTTTTCATTCCTCAGTACTTGTGCCAATGAAACCGCTTCTATAAGAAATTTTCCAACTGAAAAGATGAAGGCAGTTTCCTTAAAACATTTGTCTTTGAATCACCATTGCCGAAAAGTGGAAAAAAAATAAACTGTTCGGGGGAAATTTCTAAGAGTTTTATTTAATGATAAGTAAAATTAAAATGGTATAGGCTGGGTGCGGTGGCTTACGCCTGTAATCCCAGCACTTTGGGAGGCCTAGACGGGCGGATCACGAGGTCAGGAGATCGAGACCATCCTGGCTAACACGGTGAAACCCCGTCTCTACTAAAAATACGAAAATTAGCTGGGCGTGGTGGTGGGCGCCTGTAGTCCCAGCTACTTGGGAGGCTGAGGCAGGAGAATGGTGTGAACCCGGGAGGCAGAGCTTGCAGTCAGTGGAGATCCGGCCACTGCACAACAGTTGGGCCGACGGAGGGAGCCACCGCCTCAAAAAAAAAAAAAAACATGGTATAATAACAACAACAAAGGTAACATTTGTTTCAATTATTTGTAATTAGATATTTTATTCATAGTTGTTCCCTCTGTGAGCAGAGATATAATAGGAAATGTAGTTAGTTTATTTTATTTTGGAGCATTATTTCTCTCCAAATAGTTATAGACTCAAGTAACTTACTTTTAGGAAAATTCTTTGCAATTTAAGAAATCAGTAGAGAACACTGACTAAGATCTTTGGCTTTAGAGTCAAACAGGCCATCTCTAAGACTTACTAGCTATGTTATCTTGGGCAAACATCTTAAATTCTCAATCTAATATTCCAAATTTAACTGGTCTTTATTTTTTTTTCTTTTTTATCTCATTACTCCTTGTTGAACTAAGCATATTTTTGATAACATATTTATCACTTGAGAACAGTAAACTGAATGACATTTGATTTAGATTTTTGTTTATACATGTAGAGCTGATAAAAATATGAGAAAATATTTCTGTAAATTTAGCATGATTTTATCTGTGAAAATGAATAGTGATTATTTTATTAATATTTAGCAAGGAAACTTTCCTATAAAGGTTACAACTAGTGAGAATCTTAAAACAATATTTTGATAAGGAAAACATTAAAATCTTGTTAACAGCGTCGAGTTATATTTGCTCACAATCACTCTTTTCAAAAATTGCATATGCTAGCTAATTATTTATTTGTATTTTGCACATCACTAACAGTGAAATTTCTTCTTTGGCATTTTAATCTACAAATGAAGTGGATGCATATATTATAATTCAATTATTGTCTTGTTTGCTGTACAACAATCACAACTACTAGAGTCACCACTAAAGACAGAAGGGCATCTGCAATTTAGTTTCAATAAGCCAAGAGAAAGGTAAAATGGCTTTTGTTAATATTGTGCTTCTCGGACTGGGGTTCATTTATTGGGTGACATGACATGGAATGTTCCATGTTACTGGATACGTAGTTTCCTGAACTCCCAACATACCAATTTTCTAAGTAATATTTTAAAATATTATTTTTAAATTAAAGTAAATATGTTTTTTGATTCTTAACCTAGGTTTTGATGGATAAGTAGACTTTTTCACTAGTACTAGAATGGAACAAAATGCAAAAGGCCTATGAATTTTAAATAAAAATGATATTTCAAAGATATTTCACAATGCCAACACTGAAGAATTTTTCAATTTGATATAGTATGAAAATGAATCTGTTTTCTGTGTTTGGAGGCTAGAAGAAAATCTTTCATGTCTTTATACATCCTATATTCAAAAAATCCCCACTTTAAAGAGTTCCTGTTGCCCTATTTAGAATACAAATTTTCCTCAGTTCTCATTTTCTTACTTAAATAGTCAGATTATAAAATGTGAATGGATTCGCCATCCATTACATAGAAGATCAATAATTTTGTACTGCATTACCTGAGAATGCAGGAACATGTGCTTATAACACTAGCAAATTGGGGACACTCAGATAATTACAACATAAAAAAAATTTTTTAAACCTTAGTGAATTTTGTATTTATAACTTTTCTAAAATAATGTAAAGTAGACATCATAGGGGAAAAAAGCAGAACTTCATTGGAATTCCTTATATTAATTTCTCACTCTGCTTTCTATTTTGAATTGAATATGGGCAGTGAAGGGGGGCATCACAAGCTATTCAGGTAGCAGCACCTGCGAAGGTCTTTCTCTGACCTTGTGGAAATCCATCAAAATCTGTCAAGGGGCAACCGTAGGAACGCTCCTTTGTTTATGAAAATCATCAGCTTAGCAGGTTTTGGAAATAACTTCAGATCCTAGTCCTAATAATTTTCAGTCTCCTCTCTCTTGACTCCCTATCATTCACAATTTGTGTATGCACACTTAATTTCTTATACTTATGGAACATGCCACGGTCTTTTATACCTCTATAACTTTGCATATGTAGATCCCTGTCAAGTATGCTTTCTTCCACTTGTCCAAAGAGCAAACTCTGCTCATTCATCAAAAAACAGTTTAAGTGTCATGGACTCCGTGAGGCCTTCATTGAATCACCTCCCCCTACAGATGTAATTTGCATGTACTTATCTGACTTCCGTTGTCACAGCGCATTGAATCATTATTCAACACGTCAATCTCTTCAACTATTACAAGGATTCTTCAGGGAGGAGATGGTATGTCTTGGGTAGTGGACTAAAAGTGGCATACATGATTATTTAAAAACAAAGAGGTCTTTTACTCTTGATTGATATGTTTTCAATCTCAATGATTATTTATTATAAATTCTATAAATATTAAAAGATAAATGTGTGTATTTAGCAAAGACGGACTTTAATTTTATATAGATGAATAATATTTGTTTTTGAAATGATATCATATTTTAGCAATTTATTTTCCAAAGTGTTTTCTCATACATTTGATTATCTTATATTCATAACAATCCTCTCATTTCCTGAAGAAACAAACATCATTCTCATTTTTAAAGGCTGAGTCATACAAATATATGACTAGCTTGAGAGCAAAATAGGTAAGTGCAGAAGGCTCTCTCTCTCTCTCTGTGTATATATATATATATAAATTTTCAATTTAATATCTGACCACGTATTTAAGTTATTGCATAGACACTCTGATTTATTGGAAAATGATAGATCCTCCATATTTTGGAAAACATGCTTAATCTAAGTTTAATTGCTAAACAATGAATGATTTTTTAAATTCAACTTAAGTTGTAAATTATGTAATTGATAATGACAGAAATAATGATTAACATGTATTATGTACTTAATATACATAGTTGCATCAGTATGACCTGGATGTGAGATATAGGATTAAAGGAGATCATTTTGGAGCTTTAAGTTTTGACTGCCCCCTGGATTTCAGACTTGCATGGGGCCTGTAGCCCCTTTGTTTTGGCCAATTTCTCCTATTCGGAATGTGTGTATTTACCCAATCCCTGTACCCCTGTTGTAACTAGGAAGTAACTAACTTGCATTTGATTTTACAGGCTCATAGGAGGAAGGGAACTTGCTTATTTTGGATGAGATTTTGGACTGTAGGCTTTTGAGCTAATGCTGATAGAAGTTAACACTTTGGGGAACTGTAGGGAAGGCATGATTGGTTTTGAAATGTAAGGACATGAGATTTGGGAGGGGTCAGGGGTGGAATGACATGGTCTGGCTGTGTCCCCACCCAAATCTCATCTTGAATTCCCATGTGATATGGGAAGTCCATTACCTCTAGGAGGTAATTGAATCATGGGGGCAGGCCTTTCCAGTGCTGTTCTCATGATATTGTATAAGTCTCATGAGATCTGATGGTTTTAAAAAGGGGAGTTTCCCTACACAAGCTCTCTTCTCTTGTCTGCCACCATGTGAGACGTGCCTTTCATCTTCTGCCATGATTGTCAGGCCTCCCAGCCACATGGAACTCTAAGTTCATTAAACCTCTTTCTTTTGTTAATTGCTCAGTCTTAGGTATGTCTTCATCGGCAGCAAGAAAAAGGACTAATAATACATGTACATACTGGAATATAGTAAATATGGTAGTTTTCATTTTAACAACAGATAATGGCATACTTTTAATCAATTGTTTTAGTGAAGCAATTTTCCTTTGCTGAGCTATGAAGCTATAAAACAGAAACTTCAAGATCTATTTGCATTACTATTTACCAAATTGTTAATGTTGCTATACTATGGGCAGTGTAAACATACTGACTCCAGCATCATTCCAGCATCAGTAGGCAAATCTCTGACCGCTTTATCTGTTCATCTGTTTATTCTGGCTTTCTGGAAAATAACGACAATAATATCTACAATACAGAGTTGTTATTAATATAAACAAACACATAATAAATAAATGATAAAACCAGTTCTAATATATGCCTTTACTAACCAAGGCACTACACTCTGGGTAATGTTCATTTTAGATATTTTAGTAGTTTTTGTTTTGTCTATTTGACTTTTTAAAAAAGATTTACTTTTTCTTTTTTGAGACAGAGTTTCGCTCTTGTTGCCCAGGCTGGAGTACAGTGGCATTATCTCGGCTCACTGCAACCTCCGCCTTTCAGTTTCAAGTGATTTTCCTGCCTCAGCTTCCCGAGTACCTGGGATTACAGCCACCCAGCACCATGCCTGGCTACTTTTTGTATTTTTTGTAGAGCCGTGGTTTTACCGTGTTGGCCAGGACTGATCTTGAACTCCTGACCTCATGATCCACCTGCCTCGGCCTCCCAAAGTGCTGGGATTGCAGGTGGGAGCCACCGCACCCGGCCAAAGATTTACTCTTATACCTCTGAATATAGACAGAAATCTGGACTCAAGAAAACTTTGATGATTTTAACCTAAACAATTTTTTTCTATTCCTATTGCTTTGATAATAGCACAAGTTGTATCTGTCTCAGTAAACTATTTAATGTAATTCAGAGAACCAACAGCCAAGGGACACATTTCTCCACCCACTACATCATAATAGAGACCAGAAATCACAGTCAATTCAAAATATATTTAGAGTCATTCCAAAATTGATAAAGTACATTTTTTCCAATTTGTTTACGTAATGTCACTAGAAAATTATACTCTAGGGTATTAGAAATAGTGTGATAAGGTCAAGATATTTTAGAAAATTAGAGTGATTTTTGAATTTTTTCAAGCTACATGACAAAATACAAAACAAATGAAACATAGAGCATTCGCCCACATGCCTTTAAGAACTACTTTAGAACATTTCGTTTGGCCACTACCCCTGTCTGTAATGAAGATGCTAGAGCACAATCTACACGTATGGATTTTCCAGATGTTTATTTACAGAAATGTTAATACTGTCACTCTGCAGCATGTGATTCAATTGTTTAAGTTTAGCATAGATGGCCTAGTGTCAGCCTATGCTCATTGATGGCAAAGTAAATGGCAAAGTTGCTCTCCTAGCCCTCAGTTCCCTGCTAGGGAAAATCAACTTAATGTTTTATTTTTGTCCATGGAATAAAACTGTGTACATGTGCAATTCCTTCCTGTGTTTGTGCAAAAGCAGATGCAATTCTGTATCACATGGAGTCAGAATGCCATAGAGATATGTCACAGTTTATTAAAACTTGTAACTATTTTTAGATCTTTTCTGCTATTTGATGATATTAAATATTCTTGCTTTTTTCAGGGCAAAAACTGCATTAATGATAACAGTATGAAAAAATTTATGTGATATTATAAAATTCACTCTCCCCATGACTGAAAAAGTTAAATATTTAACAAGAAAATTTCTCTTTTATTGTAGTCCTTCATTTTGTCTTTTCACCAGTATCATCCGCTACTTTATAGATAAAATGGAGCTAGAGTTTGAAACTAAATACTCTTGCCAGAATTATTCACTTAAATATAATGGAGGAAATAGAAATCTCTTTTTCCCCCATGATCAATTTCAACACCAATTATAAATCAAAACATCGTGGCTTCCATATAAAAACATTCAACTACCTTGTATTACCAGTGTTTGCTGATGAAATCCTAAAATATGACACATGGTGAATCTTGAATCTTTAGAAATTTTATAAAACAGCACAAAATAGATAACATATCACATCACAATACCAATAAGCAGTCACCATAAAAAATTGTAAACGTCAAGGTGGCATTTCATCACACAGATGAGTTAATCTATTGCACTGTCACAAGACTGCTTGATTTAAATATTTTTCTTTTTATTATGATGAAAATTGAAACACTATAATCCTACACTACAAAATGCTATGGTAATATTCAAGCAATTGGAGTACATGATTTGATACCAAATTATGTTCTCAAAGGCCTCATTTCTGCTTTTGATTTTATGAGTGTAGCTGCAACCTTTATTGAATTGGTTGAGGATGTCTTCCAAGATGTAAACTTAGAAAAGGTTTTAAGAATATAGCAAAGCATAACATCATGAAACCACCCAATAGGTAGTAGCTGTAATGGTTTCAGTATTGCATTTGCTGTTACAACTGTTTTTATGTAGTTTAAAGAATAAAATACCTATAAATAATATTTGTGGTTATCTTTCTTAAGCAACTTTATAACATAGATTATAAATCCAGTTGTCTCTCATTAGTATTTTAGATTCTCCAGAGTTGAATGCATAACACTATAACATGATCAGCAAAATAGAAAAAAAAAATTTTGTGAGTAATTATGATTGCAATTTTGTTTGGGGTACTAAAAACACTGTCATTTTTTAAATTCATGAATAAAACTTCAAGTTACTTAATATACATCAGATTATTTGTCTTCTCAATAACAATCATTTGGTTTTTCCCAAGTGATTGTTCTTAACATTATATTTTTATTATAAAATCAGGTTTAAAAGTTATCTTAAAATACATGCTCCTCCAGAAAATAATAAAGTCTACAAATTCTTTTCTGTAACTTTACACACAGAGAACAAATCTTAGGGTGAATCTCAGAATGAACCGCTTGTGTCTTAATAGCAGTTCACCAGTGTTTCTTCTTACCTAAAATGTTTCTCATTTTTAGAAAGTTTGAGTTCAGACAAGATGCAGTGAAAATCCTTTCTCTAGGTTTGAAAGTTTACCTTGGGGCACCTAATTTCTGTGATAACTTATGGCAGAAATCCAGCAGCCTACTGTTGACATTTTCATAGTAATTATAGATCAGGAGTTGGCTGCTTGGAAGAGCAAAAATACGTTGCATATGACATGGCAAACCCTTGTTAATATATATATATATATATAAAACTGTATATATATTTATTTACTATATATATATTTACTATAGTTCAAACATGATAGTGAAAAGTTACAGTGTTCTTGTAAAGTAAATGAGAGTTTAAATGCAAAAATCAAAATTTAGGAAAGACTGTCTAGAAATTAAAAATGAACATGTGCTCCATAACTGCCAGGCTCAATAAAACATTTTGACAGAAGAAATAAGATAAAATGTTGCATTATCAACTAATAATATTAACCTGGGTTGGGGTATTTATACTAACTACTAACTCCTATTTAGTCTGCAAAGAATGGGTTCCAGTTTGCTTCACTTACCCATATTTGAATGTTTTATGACTATTCCTTCTGCACTTCTGGAGTGCAAAGGTACAGAACTCTTAAGGAACATGGCACTTTCCACTGCTGACACTGCCTTTCAAAAAGTGCTTCAGGGACTCATGGAAAAGACAGGTTGCATGTGACTATAGTAATCATGGAAGAGGTCATGGAAAAGGGAAAACATAAAAATAAGTCATGAAAAATGAGAATGAGATAAATAAGAGGGCAAAGGCCGCCTCTTCTAGATGAACAACTCACTGTGAGGAAGACACAAAAAAAGAAAGAGCAGTAAATGTGGCATGAAGATAGGTGACACCTGATTTGTGTAAAGAATGCATGAAAGAGGAGTAAGGGTAAGCAAGCAAATATGGTTTGGAGGCAGGTAGTGAAGAGTTTTGGATTTGGGAATGGGAAATTTGGATGTTGTTTGGTGTTGATGTTTGGATAGAAAGCTCTTGGTGAGACCTGTCTGTCATCAGGAACATCCTGGCTACCTGTGAAAGAGCTCACACTGCAGTATTACCTTGATGAATTTCCCACCATCCATGATCTGGCCTTCAACCCTATAGCCTCAGAAACCTTGTTCTGTCAGCAGAAAACATGTGTCAGGAAGATCGGTATATTTGCTCCCTGAGGCTGAACTACATTAAAATCAGAAATTTGCTGGGTGAGCATGGAATTGAAGAAAGGAAAAACTTTGACCTGTACATGTTGTAGGGCATCAGAGTAATGTTAGAAATGACCACTCTCTTTTCTTAGCACTGGCAAAGCTTGCCTGAGTAAATGATTTTTCTCTGTCTCACTTCAACCTCCTTCTGGTGAACAGCTTCCCTCCAAGTATATGTTACAATATTTGAAGAGTCTCCAGTAGATTTAGGAATCACATGATCTCCCTCTAACATAACTATACATATATATGAACTGATCCATTATGTGGAGTTTGCAGTTTATCCCACCGAAAACAATACCGTTCACAGATTTTTGGAAGGCAACTTATAGTTGCAGCTACAGGCAATCCTATAATAAATTAAATCCTGTAATAAATTAAAGGATGAATGGAAGTTTTTAAACAGAAGAGCAAGATCGGAACTATGATGTGGGAAAAAATAATTGATCAAAAAAGCATTATAGGTGCTTGCAGGCAGGGAGAAGCCTGAAAACATGAAGGTTATCTACAAGACTAGCCTAAGGGATGGATAATGAGGATCTGGCCCAAATAAGAGTGAACAGTCTTGGATTTGAAAAATACTGCAGAGAAGACCCTGACAGGATATGCAAGTGATTTGATTGGGAATACTGAGGGGGAAGACAAGAGTCCAAGATATCATCAATAATAAACTTCCTGTAATTGCAAAATCATTTAAATTTTTTTTGCATAGCTTTAAGGGATCTGTTCTGTAGAAATGATAGCATTGCAGAGCTCACATTTCCCTACGTTTTAAATAATCACAGCTGAGAACTGTGAATTCTCTGAATATTATACACAATGTTTTGTATCTCCAAGTATTTTCTGAAAAGGTGTGACCATAGATATCCTCAAACTCTGAATTTCTGCACCTCAAAATAATTAAGGATTTTTGGCCCAGAAGATTAGCTTTGGAAAAGCATCAGTTTAATACATGTAGAAACACTTTATTAATTAGGTTGCAAAAGTAAACACTCATAATTGAATGACAATAGTACAGAGAAATCCTAAAATAAATATAAATAAGATCAGAGAATAGAGATAAACGACTTTGCCAAACTAAACACATGTACAAATTGCCTTATCCAATGGCTTTGTTAAAGAACAAAAAACAATTTATTAAACACTGAAAAAAACATTTATGTGGCTACTTTATTTGCCTTTTATTAATGAATGTAAACTTTAAAAAGAAAACAAAAGTTTGTTAAATAATAATTTGAATATCCTTAACAAGTCAGACAATTTTATTTACAAGGTTTTTTCTGTTAAAAATTATAATACAGTTGACCTTCCGTATCCATGAATATCACATCCATGCATTCAACCAACCACGGGCTGAAAATACTCAGTAAAAAAAGAATGGATGTTTGCCTCTCTACTGAACATGTACAGACTTTTTTTTCATGGTATTTTTTCCTAAAAAATAAGAGTAAAGCAACTATTTACATAGCATTTATATTGCATAAGGTATTATAAGCAATCTAGAGGTAATTTAAAGTATATGGGAGACTAAGTGTAGGTTACATGCAAATACTATACTGTATTATAGAAGGGACTTGAGGATCCATGGATTTTGGTACCTCTCATGGTGGGGGTGTCCTGGAACCAGTTCCCCATGGATACTGAGAGAAGACTGTATATGAAAATACATCAAAAACCTAAAACATAGGCTACTGCAAATTTGCATAACATATGAAATTCTATTCATATGTTCTTTACACAAGTTATTTTGATTATTAGGTGATTTAGCCAATATTTATTTAAAAAGAAACTTAGTGGTGGATATATAACTTGTGCCCAATTTAAAAATCAATCTAAAATACATATTTTCACATACTGAATGGCTATACACGATATAGATATTGCAACATTGCTATAAAAATTAAACTATGGATTTTTTATTATGCTATCTAGGAGAAAGTTATTTAAATATACAGTTTCATTAAAGTAAAAAAAAAGTTAAACCCACAAACCAAAAGGATTTTAGCAAGCAACAAACACAAATCAGAAATATCACAGTATAGTCCAAAAATAAAAAGGTGAAAATTAAGTTATCAAAGTCCAGTAACTAAGAACAAACTTTTTAAAATTACAACTCCTAAATCATACAACTACCTACCACTTACAAGAACTACTACTACAAGAAGATGAGCTTTCTTATGTTTCTAACATGGCACACTTCTGAATAGCACTCACAAGCTATTCAGGGGCACATAGGCTGAACAATCAGAAATCAGGGAACTGCCCTTAGCTCAAAAATAATCATGTGCTAATAGCAAAGTAAGTGTCTGAGATCCCCAGTAAACATTAACTTGGCCTCAGATGATGTTTTGACGTTTTACTTGACTTCTGATCCTAGTTCCAAGAGTAGCAAATGGCACCAGGGGTGCTTTGGTCACCTCTGAGGCTGATGCCAAGGTTCCTCTAGAATCCACACATCAGAGCAAACAACATATTCAGTAAAGAGGCACTCCTTCCAAGAATAAACATAAGACTTCTTGTAGCAAAGCCAGGTAGCTTTCAACGACTCAAAGCAAACAAAGCAGTTCTGAAATTAGATGTCCAGATCTCCTTCACTGACCTAAAAACTGCCTATGCTTCTCAAACATATTCAAAACTTGGTTCACAGTATACATTTAAAAATTTTTTAACATATTTTATTCCCTAAAAAAGTGGGATTTTTTCCTATATTGACTACTAATTTGTTATCTGAATTAAACATGTCATTGCCATAGACAACCTTCCCATTTAAAAATTTTTTTATCGAGAAAACTATGTAGACTAAAGACAAAAAAAAACTTAATTCTGAAATAAACAATTTTAAATAACATTAGCAAAGAAAGTTAGCATACTTAATCAATAAGAAATACCAAGGGTAATGTACTAAATGTGTGGTCTGTGTACAAATACTCCTTTGCTTAGTGTTACTGTCAAATTTCACAGCTTCCAAACTAGCATTTCCCTAGTTATCAGTTTGGAGTGTGCCTTTAATTCACAGTTTCAGTAAGTACAATGGTTCTTTAAAACTATAAAGTGTATAACATCTCAACTCCAGAAAAATATATTTTATGTCAAGGAAAAATGTCTCAGGTAATACTGGGTTAATGCTCTTGACACAATGTTCTAGAAAAGTTTCGCCTCAGGAATTGTTCATTTTAGATGAATCTGACTGCCTTAGGGACATCTGAGGAGAGTATCAGATGTTGCCAAGGGCACCTTAGGCAGCCTTACTGGAAGACTAGGAGGTTGTCTATAATTTCACACTATACTGTATGCCATGAAAGGCTATAAATATTGTCCTGATATTCTAAAACTGATTCTCAGCAGATGCTAATACCATGTGCCAAGGCAATTAGCAAGCTAGTATTTCAGAGTATCTTGCCTATAGTACCCCATGTAAATATTTTGAAAGTCACAAAGTAGCTTGGTAATAGAAAAGTAAAAGTGAGCTGTGATTAAGGGACTATCAAATTACTACTTTTAAGAGGTATATCTAATATTTTACCAATATTCAGGCACACAATGCCATGCGATGTTTTATATATCAGAAGACAATTAATTAGATTGAGTTGTGGCATTTTTGGTTCCTCTCTCATTCCTGCTAAATGAGCTTCTACTTTTGCTAAGAATGAAGAACTCACAAAATTATCTAGACCACTCAACATAAAGATTTCAAGTTGACTGAAAGATTCATTTTAATTTTCATCAGAGAATATTCCATATAACCATTTATTTCACATAAATACTTAGTACAAAATTCAGCATTAAGTTCTCTGTAACTTAAAAATAAATTATAGAAATCATATAATTTTAATTTACTCAAATTTACTCCATATTTTCTTCAGTGTAGCAGGAGATTAATTTTGCTTTTTTGCTAAAAAACTTCAAAACAGAACCCATGTTCAGTGTTATTGTTCATAATACCTTAAATGAAATTCTAGATGTAGAGGACTTCAAAATATATGTAGACAACAAAATATTCTTTAAAACTTACATCTATTCCAACCTATCTTATATATGATAGGATTTCATTTTTTTAAGTCAATAACATTACATCTCTCTTTGATATTCAACATGGAAAACAGAAAACTATGTTTTCTCCTGGGATAGAGATTGTTATGTTTTCTCAGAACCCATTCAGCAATGGTTATACACTTATGTTACATGTGTTGATTACATATGATAATAAGTTGTGAATCCTATAATTAAAGAAAATAATTCCTTTTTCCAATTTACCTAATTTGATAACAGGAAGAAGTCAAATTCTCTTCAGCGAAGAAAAGGAGGGGGCGGTGGCACAACTGTAGAAATTAAAGAGGCACAGTAACACTTAAAAAACAGCTTCCGAAGATGTTAAGCTTCTAATCCAACCAACAGACACTGTAAGAACATTTCTTTTTTTTTTTTGAGACAGGATCTCACTCTGCCATCCAGGCTGCAGTGCAGTGGTGTGATCATGGCTCACTGCAGCCTCTACTTCCCGGATCAAGCAATCCTCCCACCTCAGCCTCTCGAATAGCTGGGACCATAGGCAGGTGCCACCACACCCAGCTTTTTTTTTTTTTTTTTTTTTTTTGAATTTTTGCTGAGATGAGGTCTAGCTTTGTTACTCAGGCTGGTTTCAAACTCCTGGCCACAAGTCATCCTCCCACCTTGGCCTCTGGAAGTTCTGGAATTACAGGTGTGAGCCATCCCACCCAGCCTAGTATTTCTTTTAACAGCTATTTCTGACCACATAAGATATTCAGACCTGCACTTTGATATCAAAAAAGGTCAGTAATAAAAATGCCAGTAATATGCTGTTGCCAAATATAGTACCTCTATAGGGATAAACATTACTATTTGAACAGTATGTGATTTGAAACTACTGACATTTGTAAGACTAATGAAGGACAGGCAACTAGAAGTTTCCTACTGCAGCTTCAAGATATACTGATCAAATTATAGCAAGATCATAGTGATTCTGCATAAAGGACAATAAATTCTAATACAAGTTACAAACCATAATCAATTTCTTGGTCTAGCAGGTAAGAAAATAGATAGTCAATGTGACCATTTAAAAGGACCAATCTGTATGTCAAAAGATAGAAAACCAAGCCACGTGCAATGTGCCACTCCTGTAATCTCAACACTTTGGGAGGCTGAGGCAGGAGGATGGCTTGAGTCTAGGAGTTTGAGACCAACCTAGGCAACAAAGTGAAACCCCAGTCTCTACAAAAAATTTAAAAAAAAAAAAAATTAGTCACACATAGTGGCATATGCCTGTAGTCCCAGCTACTTGAGAAGCTAAAGTGGGAAGATCACTTGAGCCCAGGAGTTTCAGGCTGCAGTGGGCTATGATGGCACCACTGGGCAATAGAGCAAACTGCTGTCTCTTAAAAATAAATAATGTAATAAATATAATATAATATAATATAACATAATATAATGTAATATAATACAATACAACAAAAAAAGCAGTTTGAGCTGTCTGTAGTAACTGATTTAAAGTGGTCAACTGATAATTTTAAAAAACATGTTCTTTAGAGTTAGAAAGTCGTTTCAAACTTCACTGATTTTGAGCAGGTTGATTAGGCTTGGTGATAATGAGTCACTTTATTTGTGAAAGAAGATTAATAATCTCTACTTTTTTGATTGTTAAAAGATTTTACCAAAAAGAAAAACACATAACCCAATTAAAAACGGGCAAAGGACTTGAGCAGACATTTCTTCAGAAATGATGTACAAATGGCTAACAAGTATATGAAAACATGCTCAACATTACTAATCATTAGGGCAATGCAAATCAAAACCACAATATCAACTCACACCCATTCAGATGGCTACTAACAACAACAACCACCAAATGTAAATTAACAAGTGTTAGCAAGGGTGCAAAAAAATTAGAACTCTTATCCATTGTGAGTAGGACTGTAAAACAGCATAATCACCATGGAAAATAGTATGGCAGTTCCTCAAAAAGCTAAAAATAGAATTATCAGATGATCCAGCAATTCCACTTCTGAGTATATATCCAAAGAACTGAAAGTAGGATCTTCAAGAAATATTTGCATACCTATGTTCATAGCAGCATTATTTACAATGGCAAAGAGGTAGAAGTAACCCAAGGTTTTTATTGACAGATAAGTGGATAAATGTAAAATATACATACAATGGAATATTATTCAGTCTTTAAGAAAAAGGAAACCCTATCACATGCCAGAACATGGGTGAAACTTGAGAACGTTATGCTAACAAAAGCCAGTCACAAACAAACAAATACTGTTGTTCCACTTATATATCTAAAGTAGTCAAATTTGTAGAAATGAAAAGTAGAATGGTTGTTACCAGGGGCTGGAGGAAGGGTGAAATGGGATATGGTTAAATGAGTATAAAGTTTCGGTTCTGCAATGAAAAAGTTCTGGAGATTGGTTGCAAACAATGTGAATATACTTGACACCACTGAATTGTACACTTAAAAATGGCTAATATAGTAAATTTTATGTCAAGTGCTTTTTACCACAATTAAAAATTATATATATATAAACATATACATTATATGTTTATACATAAACATATACATTACATATT